>NC_133325.1:808160683-808425599 GCF_042186555.1 Aquarana catesbeiana | reverse complement strand
ATTGATGGGGGGGGGGGGGGTGTAACTGACACTGTATATGACTGAGGACATCTGAGTCTGAGGCTGGACATACTTGGTCCGGTTTTACACACTGAATGTGTCTTTTGAAATTGTTTGTTCGACTTTTACTTGAAATCGCACAATTTGTGTGACTTAGCTGATATCCCTACAACTTCATGCACAATTGTCTATACAAGTCGCACCTGCAAAGCGGGGCGGAAGTTAGTTTTTCAAATCCATGCGGCACCACAAAGTCTGTCGCACCGATTTTTGAACAGTTCAATGCCGACAATCGGGTGTGACTTGTCATGCGATTTTTTTTTTTTTTCTGTCAAATCGCGTGACAAGTTGCACCAATGTGAATGGGGGCTTGGCTTTCTCTATCTAATCTATTGATTCCTCCATCTAGGCTCCTGTCAGGTAAGGATTTCACACTGGGGACGTGTTTTTTTTTGTTTTTTTGTTTTTGTTTTTTTTTTGTTTTTTTGTTTTTGTTTTTTTTAGTCATTTTAGCGCTAAAATTAGCACCTGAAAACTTCCTCTCCTGCAGAGAGTCCCGAGGGCTTTCACACCAGGGTGGTGCGCTTGCAGGACGGGGAAAAAAAAAGTCCTACAAGCAGCGTCCTTGAGGCGGTGCGGGAGCCGTGTATACACCGCTTCTAAACCACCACTGACCATTGAAATGAATGGACAGCGATTTTTAAAGCAGAGTTCCCCGGGACATTTTTTTCTCTCTTTTTTTTTTTTTATTTTAAGTCAGCAGCTACAAATGTTGTACAAATACTGCTGACTTTTTTTAAAATAAGGACACTTACCTGTCCAGGGTGCCCACAATATCCTCACCTGAAGCCAACCCATTGCTCGGCTCCCGGGTGGAGGCGCCAGCGTCTTCAGGAAGGGAAGTCTTGCGGCTTCACAGCCTGGTTCCCTACTGCACATGCGCGGGTCGCACTGCACGTTCTGAATGCTCCCTGCTGTCTTCTGGGACCTGTGTGTCTCCCAGAACAGCGGGTGGGGGATGGAGGAGGGGGCGGACGTGGCGTAGTTCATGGCAGATTCTGCGGCACTCTTTCTCCGGAAGTGTGAGCAAATACCTTTTTATTATACAGATATCCGCTCCCCCCTCCCCCCCCCCCCCCTGAAAGGTGGCAAATGTGACACTGGAGGAGTGCTGCTATAACAGCGGCGGGGCTTTACCGCTGCCTGCACCGCCTCAGTGTGAAAGGGGTTCTTATTGTATTTTGACAGCCGGGTCTAGTGTCTGTCAGAATACACAAAGAGTAGTTGCTGGTGATTGGCTGCAGTCATTGTGCGCTGGCCGGATCTTCAGGTTGGGTCTGGGTTCACAATGATTGCGGTGCGATTCTGATGAGATTTCACAGGTGTGATTCTAATGAGAATTCTGAGTGGATTTGGCGTAGCTGGAGATAAAATTCACATGGAAGTCGCACTAAAACTCGCACAGGACCCTTTTGTGACCGGTTTGGAATCACACTGCGTAGATGTGAACAGACTTCATTGGAAATGAGGCTTTAGATGACTGACATGCGAATCTGTGCTTTTCGGACAAACAAGATATTTGGGGGGCACACTCTAAAAAATGCATTAAAGATGGTGCAGCCATAAGACCATACAGTAGAAGAAAATATTACAGCGCACACATGCAAAAAAGACATTTACCTCAAGCAAGGCTAGTTTAAAACACCTAAGCATTTCTAGAAAAACATTAGTGTAGGACCCACTGATTATGGGGTACTTTGTCGCAGTAAGTGGGCTTAGCACCATATAGCAATACGGTGTGACCAAATCCCCATATTTTTTGATAATGTTTTTCTAGAAATGCTTAGGTGTTTTAAACTAGCCTTGCTTGAGGTAAATGTCTTTTTTGCATGTGTGCGCTGTAATATTTTCTTCTTCTGTGCTTTTCGGATCGCATCTCATCCACATAGATTTGGCACTAAAGGAAGTTGGGTGAATACGGTGCCAGCAGTGCAACCCACGGCATGAATTTTGGATTCTGAAAATTTTCTGTGTGTGGCCAGTCCAAAGACTCGGTCCTTTTTAAATGATTTAATAGTCGCACCCACAGTAATGGGGGGAATAGATTATGTTTTAGGCTTTGAAAGAATTGCACTGTTAGTGCAGGGAGCCCTCTGCGGAGGGAGGAAGAGGGAGCCCTCTGCGGAGGAAGGAAGAGGGAGCCCTCTGCGGAGGGAGGAAGAGGGAGCCCTCTGCGGAGGGAGGAAGAGGGAGCCCTCTGCGGAGGGAGGAAGAGGGAGCCCTCTGGGGAGGAAGGAAGAGGGAGCCCTCTGGGGAGGAAGAGGGAGCCCTCTGGGGAGGAAGGAAGAGGGAGCCCTCTGCGGAGGGAGGAAGAGGGAGCCCTCTGCGGAGGGAGGAAGAGGGAGCCCTCTGCGGAGGGAGGAAGAGGGAGCCCTCTGCGGAGGGAGGAAGAGGGAGCCCTCTGCGGAGGGAGGAAGAGGGAGCCCCCTGCGGAGGGAGGAAGAGGGAGCCCTCTGCGGAGGAAGGAAGAGGGAGCGGGAGCCCTCTGCGGAGGAAGGAAGAGGGAGCGGGAGCACTCTGCGGAGGAAGGAGGAGGGAGCGGGCGCACTCTGCAAAGTACCATCTACCATGTGGGCGGAGCAACGCAGCTCCATGCAAAAATATAAAATGGGACTGAGGCAGAAGAAGCACCCTGCAGTTCTGTTAAAGGTGTATTTACATTTTTTTTTTTTTTTGGGGTCATGTGTGCCCCCATGTTGCATGTTACACTCTAAAAATGCATGTCACATGGTCAAAAAGTAGACTTGGCCTTTAAGAGTATTTTTTCTAATATATACTAAAATGTTGTCCCTGCCCCTTCCTCCTCCATCTCATATCTTCTCTCTCTCTCCGTTCTCATACAGGAAGTGAGGCAGAAGCCGGTTCCCAGGCCTGAGCTCCTCTTGGAATATTCAGATAAACCTCAGAGGAATCCCTTTAGAGTCCTCAATGAGGGTCCCAAACATACAATGTGGAAAGAGATCAGCGAGGACAAAAATCACAAGAGGGAGGAAGTGAGACCCCAAGGTCAGGACAGGAAGCCCAGCGATGATCAGAGGAAGAAGAATGAAGATGGGAGAGCAGATCAAGAGGAGAAGCCGCGTGTTGATGACAAGGATAGGGACAAAGGTCCTAGCGATAGAAAGTCTGAGAAGGAAAAGAACAGAGAGGGCAAGAGACAGGATGAGAAGAAAGATGGTCCAGAGAGGAGGACCAGCGATGGTCAGGAGAAGGTCAACAGGGGTGGGGAAGAGAGACCGAGAGGTGAGAGCAAATCCGATCAGGAGAAGATTGGTGCCAATAGAAAGTCTGATCAGAAGCATAATACCAATATTGATCAGAAGATTGGTACTGATGGGAAATCTGATCACAAGAGTCATATTGATAGGAAGTCTGATCAGAAGAATAATAACGAGAGGAAGTTGGATCAGAAGTTTGATATCAATACTGATCAAAAGATTGGTACTGATAGAAAGTCTGATCAGAAGAGTCACATCGAGAGGAAGTCCGAGCAGAAGATTAATACCAATACTGATCAGATGAGTCATACCGAGAGGAAGTCCGAGCAGAAGATTAATACCAATACTGATCAGAAGATTGGTACTGAGAGGAAGTCTGATCAGAAGGGTCATACTGAGAGGAAGTCTGATCAGAAGGGTCATACTGAGAGGAAGTCTGATCAGAAGGGTCATACTGAGAAGAAGTCTGATCAGAAGATTTGTTCCAATATGAAGCCAGATCCAGGGAGGCAGACAAATAAATTCCAGGCTCTGCCCATGCGGCAGAGCTCAGAGCAGAACTCCAATCCTGAAGGACATCCTGAGATTTTGGTAAATGGGAGCTTTCAGACCTGGAGGGAGAAGGAGCTGCCATCTGGGCTGAAAATCAAGAAGTCATCTTCAGACACAAGAGGGACTGACCTTCAGGACAGACAAGAAGGGGCCCCATCGGCCAGAGTCTGGAAATAAAGTACAAAATCCTACAGCGGGTGAAGACCTGAAGAAACCTGATGGCCAGAGGGAGCCTGGCCACCAGGAAACCGTGTTAAGTAAAGACCATGGTTCTCAGCCTTGTGATAAAAAGGAGCGGTCCCCGGGTGACGGTAAGGCTGAGCCATCCAGGTTGTGTTCTAATGACGGGAAGGGCGGTGAGGAACAGAAGATCAGCACGGAGAGTGATGAAGATGATCTGGTCTTTGTGAGCTCTCAGCCTGGAAAGATTAAACCTACAATCCAGAGGACAATCACTTCCTTCCCTGGATTCATCCCGCAGAGTGAGACTCAGAACTCCGCCGGCCTCCGCTCGCTCTTCACAACTCAGCTCCAGCAGAAGAAGGTGAGCGACACCCTCACTGGAAGACCCTTTTCTATAGGATGGGATGAACATTGACAAACATTGGGGGAGGATTTACTAAAACTGGAGAGTGCAAAATCTGGTGCAGCTCTGCATGGGAGCCAATCAGCTTCTGACTTCAGCTTGTTCAGTTAAACTTTGACATAAAATCCTGGAAGCTGATTGGTTTCTATGCAGAGTTGCACCAGACTTTAGCACTCTCCAGTTTTGGAAGATCCACCCCATAGTGTTGTCCCATCTTAAAGCTCAACTCTAACTTTGCTTTTTTTTCTTTTTTTTTATTATTACATAGTTGTGTTGGTCTAGCTTGGACCAATGTAAGCATGCATATCTCACATCTGAGCGATCGATGCGGAAGCTGTAAATCGCTGTAGTAGTTGGTGCCACTACAATGATGGCAGTAATTTTCTGGGTTCTTCTACCACAAGTAATTCACTCGCTGGCGCTGCCGCCACTCCCAGTGAAGTCCTGTATTACCAAAGCATTGACCACACTTCTCTTGTGGGTCATAGGAATGCACTTACGTTTGTTCTCCTGTGACCCCGAGTCACTAATAGTGGGGTACTGCCCGCTATCTGCTGATGTCAGAGCCACTCCAAGGATGCTGACAGTAATGTCGGGATACACCCAGCTGCCTGATTGACACCTGGCTCCATCTCCCAGAGCCGTAGGCAGCTGCATCAGGCCCCCCCCCCCCCCCAGCGCTCCAGTAAGCGCTGAAACAGTCACAGATCTTTGCACCAAGGAGACTAAGAACTGAGCGATCGTTGGTCATGTGATCACTCAGTTCTTGGGTTAAGGCAGGCCATAGATGATGCAATTTTTTTTTTCTTCCACAGCTTGCAGGAAAGGAAATCAGTTGATTCCCCCATCAACACAGTCAGTGTTGATGGGAAAATCCCTCCCATAGAACTATTATGTTGTCCCTGTGGGGGTGGTGGGGTGGGGGTGTGGAGCCCTCCCTCCCTGCCAGGAGAACACAATGATTATTGCTATAGCCGCTGGATGGGACTGACTAGAGGAGGAGCCAGATCGCTGTTCCTGATTACTAGGAACAGACGATCACTCTCAGCCCCCCTCTCAGAACGGGGATTTGATGTGTTTATACACTGGCAGATCCCCATTCTGCCTGTGTGTGGAGCGATCGCAGGTGGCCGGCGGACATTGCGGCCACAGGCTCCGGGGGGGGGGGGGCCATGCCTGCTGTATCTATTACACAAAGCGACGTACAATGGCGCCGATTCGTGTAATGGAGCCAACCTGACGCAGTACAACTGTGGCGGCTGGTCTTTAGGTGATTTAATCGCTGAGCTTGTTTTGAATATACGTTTTTGAGGCCCCGGCGCTTTTTTAATAAATCTCTCTGGATATTGGGGTGATGAGTTCTGGAATACAATGCGCTGTGTGTAGCACCTTCTATACACAGCCCCTCATCTCTCTTCACCCTTCCCTTATTTCAGGCAGTTTTGGCGTCTGTAAATCTGAAGGCTCTCCCGGACAAGGGGGAGAGGCTGAAGAAACAGGTCCAGGAGCTGGAGGACGCTCTGGAGTCCCTGTCCTTGTCTGCTCTGACCACACAGGAGCCACCAGGTAAGGCTCTTTAGGTAGGTTGGGTATATACTGGTAGAGCATTATTGGTCACTTTGATCGCTCTTTGTCCTTTTTTCAGGTGTCATCCAAGAGACGAGACCCAAGATTCAGTCAGATCCTGGAAACCCATTTAGCAGACCGGGCCCTGTGGAGATGACGGGGGGTGTGAAGCCGCTGTCTTTCCATGACCTGCCCCCAAGTTCCCTGGGTGTTCACGCCTCAGGACCAAGCTCCAGTCAGAGCTACAAGAGTTTGTATGGGGGTGAGTGCCAGGGCCCATATTACTGTATGGAGGTGAGTGCCAGGGCCCACATTACTGTATGGGGTGAGTGCCAGGGCCCATATTACTGTATGGGGGTGAGTGCCAGGGCCCATATTGCTGTATGGGGGTGAGTGCCAGGGCCCATATTGCTGTATGGGGGTGAGTGCCAGGGCCCATATTGCTGTATGGGGGTGAGTGCCAGGGCCCATATTGCTGTATGGGGGTGAATGCCAGGGCCCATATTGCTGTATGGAGGTGAGTGCCAGGGCCCATATTACTGTATGGGGGTGAGTGCCAGGGCCCATATTGCTGTATGGGGGTGAATGCCAGGGCCCATATTACTGTATGGAGGTGAGTGCCAGGGCCCATATTACTGTATGGGGGTGAGTGCCAGGGCCCATATTACTGTATGGGGGTGAGTGCCAGGGCCCATATTGCTGTATGGGGGTGAGTGCCAGGGCCCATATTACTGTATGGAGGTGAGTGCCAGGGCCCACATTACTGTATGGGGTGAGTGCCAGGGCCCATATTGCTGTATGGGGGTGAATGCCAGGGCCCATATTACTGTATGGAGGTGAGTGCCAGGGCCCACATTACTGTATGGGGTGAGTGCCAGGGCCCATATTACTGTATGGAGGTGAGTGCCAGGGCCCATATTACTGTATGGGGGTGAGTGCCAGGGCCCATATTGCTGTATGGGGGTGAATGCCAGGGCCCATATTGCTGTATGGGGGTGAGTGCCAGGGCCCATATTACTGTATGGGGGTGAGTGCCAGGGCCCATATTGCTGTATGGGGGTGAGTGCCAGGGCCCATATTACTGTATGGAGGTGAGTGCCAGGGCCCATATTACTGTATGGGGGTGAGTGCCAGGGCCCATATTGCTGTATGGGGGTGAGTGCCAGGGCCCATATTACTGTATGGGGGTGAGTGCCAGGGCCCATATTACTGTATGGGGGTGAGTGCCAGGGCCCATATTACTGTATGGGGGTGAGTGCCAGGGCCCATATTACTGTATGGGGGTGAGTGCCAGGGCCCATATTGCTGTATGGGGGTGAATGCCAGGGCCCATATTACTGTATGGGGGTGAGTGCCAGGGCCCATATTGCTGTATGGGGGTGAGTGCCGGGGCCCATATTGCTGTATGGGGGTGAGTGCCAGGGCCCATATTACTGTATGAGGTGAGTGCCAGGGCCCATATTACTGTATGGGGGTGAGTGCCAGGGCCCATATTACTGTATGAGGTGAGTGCCAGGGCCCATATTACTGTATGAGGTGAGTGCCAGGGCCCATATTGCTGTATGGGGGTGAATGCCAGGGCCCATATTGCTGTATGGGGGTGAATGCCAGGGCCCATATTACTGTATGGGGGTGAGTGCCAGGGCCCATATTGCTGTATGGGGGTGAGTGCCGGGGCCCATATTGCTGTATGGGGGTGAGTGCCAGGGCCCATATTACTGTATGAGGTGAGTGCCAGGGCCCATATTACTGTATGAGGTGAGTGCCAGGGCCCATATTACTGTATGAGGTGAGTGCCAGGGCCCATATTGCTGTATGGGGGTGAGTGCCAGGGCCCATATTGCTGTATGGGGGTGAGTGCCAGAGCCCATATTGCTGTATGGAGGTGAGTGCCAGGGCCCATATTACTGTATGAGGTGAGTGCCAGGGCCCATATTACTGTATGAGGTGAGTGCCAGGGCCCATATTACTGTATGAGGTGAGTGCCAGGGCCCATATTGCTGTATGGGGGTGAGTGCCAGGGCCCATATTGCTGTATGGGGGTGAGTGCCAGAGCCCATATTGCTGTATGGGGGTGAATGCCAGGGCCCATATTGCTGTATGGGGGTGAGTGCCAGGGCCCATATTACTGTATGGGGGTGAGTGCCAGGGCCCATATTACTGTATGGGGGTGAGTGCCAGGGCCCATATTACTGTATGGAGGTGAGTGCCAGGGCCCATATTACTGTATGAAGGTGATCTGATTGGATAATGAACTATTGGAATGCTGCTATGAGAGATCACACATCATTCTTGAATTTCCTCCTCTCTCCGCAGACCCTCAGTGGCAGAGTCTGTATGGGGGCCGTATGACTGAAGATCGTCTCTTTGCTATTCGAAACGCCACAAGTGAGACCATCGACCATCTACATAAGAGTCTGGAGTCCTGTCCCGGCCCCGAGACTGCCTCCGAGGATCCACGGGGTCTGAAGGTATCAGATGGGAGTGCCGTGTCCTGTGCTGCCTACTGGTCCCCCCCATTATACTCTGCCTACTGGTCCCCCCATTATACTGTGCCTACTGGTCCCCCCATTATACTGTGCCTACTGGTCCCCCCCATTATACTCTGCCTACTGGTCCCCCCCATTATACTCTGCCTACTGGTCCCCCCCAATTATACTCTGCCTACTGGTCCCCCCATTATACTCTGCCTACTGGTCCCCCCATTATACTCTGCCTACTGGTCCCCCCATTATACTCTGCCTACTGGTCCCCCCTATTATACTCTGCCTACTGGTCCCCCCATTATATTATACATTGCAGTGTTTCTCAGTCCTCTGTAATGATTTATCCCCTCTTCTGTGTCTCCCAGGTTCCTCTTCTCCCACACCAGAAACACGCCCTCGCCTGGCTGCTATGGAGGGAGAACCAGAAACCGCAGGGGGGGATTCTGGGTAAGTATTGGGATCTGTCAGCTGCCTGTGATCTGTTCTATTCTTATTTGTTGTTGGAAATTAAAATGCAGCAATGTCTAAACTGCTACGTGTACAGGTCACCATCCACCAGTTCCTGCCCTGTACCTGGCATCAGACTTCTCCCCTGCAGCCAGTTCCTGCCCTGTGCCTGGCATCAGACTTCTCCCCTGCAGCCAGTCCCTGCCCTGTGCCTGGCATCAGACTTCTCCCCTGCAGCCAGTTCCTGCCCTGTGCCTGGCATCAGTCTTCTCCCCTGCAGCCAGTCCCTGCCCTGTGCCTAGCATCAGACTTTCCCCCCTGCAGCCAGTTCCTGCCCTGTGCCTGGCATCAGACTTCTCCCCTGCAGCCAGTCCCTGCCCTGTGCCTAGCATCAGACTTCTCCCCTGCAGCCAGTTCCTGCCCTGTGCCTGGCATCAGTCTTCTCCCCTGCAGCCAGTCCCTGCCCTGTGCCTAGCATCAGACTTCTCCCCTGCAGCCAGTTCCTGCCTTGTGCCTGGCATCAGTCTTCTCCCCTGCAGCCAGTTCCTGCCCTGTGCCTGGCATCAGACTTCTCCCCTGCAGCCAGTTCCTGCCCTGTGCCTGGCATCAGACTTCTCCCCTGCAGCCAGTTCCTGCCCTGTGCCTGGCATCAGACTTCTCCCCTGCAGCCAGTTCCTGCCCTGTGCCTGGCATCAGACTTCTCCCCTGCAGCCAGTTCCTGCCCTGTGCCTGGCATCAGACTTCTCTGCAGACAGTTCCTGCCTTGTGCCTGGCATCAGACTTCTCCTATGCAGACAGTTCCTGCCTTGTGCCTGGCATCAGACTTCTCCTATGCAGACAGTTCCTGCCCTGTGCCTGGCATCAGACTTCTCCTCTGCAGACAGTTCCTGCCCTGTGCCTGGCATCAGACTTCTCTGCAGCCAGTTCCTGCCCTGTGCCTGGCATCAGACTTTTCTGCAGCCAGTTCCTGCCCTGTGCCTGGCATCAGACTTCTCCTATGCAGACAGTTCCTGCCCTGTGCCTGGCATCAGACTTCTCCTCTGCAGACAGTTCCTGCCCTGTGCCTGGCATCAGACTTCTCTGCAGACAGTTCCTGCCTTGTGCCTGGCATCAGACTTCTCCTATGCAGACAGTTCCTGCCTTGTGCCTGGCATCAGACTTCTCCTATGCAGACAGTTCCTGCCCTGTGCCTGGCATCAGACTTCTCCTCTGCAGACAGTTCCTGCCCTGTGCCTGGCATCAGACTTTTCTGCAGCCAGTTCCTGCCCTGTGTCTGGCATCAGACTTCTCCTCTGCAGCCAGTTCCTGCCCTGTGCCTGGCATCAGACTTCTCCCCTGCAGCCAGTTCCTTCCCTGTGCCTGGCATCAGACTTCTCCCCTGCAGCCAGTTCCTGCCCTGTGCCTGGCATCAGACTTCTCCCCTGCAGCCAGTTCCTGCCCTGTGCCTGGCATCAGACTTCTCCCCTGCAGCCAGTTCCTGCCCTGTGTCTGGCATCAGACTTCTCCCCTGCAGCCAGTTCCTGCCCTGTGTCTGGCATCAGACTTCTCCCCTGCAGCCAGTTCTCGCTATGTGCCTGACATAAGACTTCTCCCCTGCAGCCAGTTTCTGGCTCATGTTCTTGGAAGTATTCACAATGAAAAAGAGAGACATCAGTGACTTCACCGTAACAACTGCAGATCACCCCATTTCATCCCTGAGCCCCGGATTACATGTTATGTAAGGAAGTGTTCCCTTTAGTCACAGGAACCCAGCTTTGGCCCCCCGGGGGGTACAAATAATGGGGGGGGGGGGGGGCTGCATGGGGGCCCACACTGCCCGAGATTTACATATATATATATAATATTTGGTGCTGTTCCCTGAGTAGATGTGTAGAAGGCTCAGCGTTTGCTGCAAGTGTTTATGGACAGTGCAGTCACCGGTATGGTTGTGTGTTGGCAGCGGATGACATGGGTCTGGGGAAGACGCTCACGATGATCGCCCTCATCTTGGCCCAGAAGAGGAAACAAAAGTCGGAGAAGAGCGAGGAGAAGAAACTGGAGACCTGGATTTCCAAAACAGGTAGAGATGGAGGAGGGGGCGGGGCGATGTGACATGCCGTGGAGGGGAGTGGCCTTGAAAAGGGGTAGCTAAGGATTGGTGTATTTCTATTGACCTTTTCTGCAGAACGTACAGTACAAACTGCATGCCGAAATATTCCTGAGCTCCCACTCCCAGCAAAGCACCCGAGGGAGGGCAGAGACTCTGAAATCCGTCTCGGGATTTGCATGTAGCACACGGCCCGGATCTCAGAGCTCCTGGGTTATATGTAGCACACGGCCCGGATCTCAGAGCTCCTGGGTTACATGGAACACACGGCCTGGATCTCAGAGCTCCTGGGTTACATGGAACACACGGCCCGGATCTCAGAGCTCCTGGGTTACATGGAACACACGGCCTGGATCTCAGGGCTCCTGGGTTACATGGAACACACGGCCCGGATCTCAGAGCTCCTGGGTTACATGGAACACACGGCCTGGATCTCAGAGCTCCTGGGTTACATGGAACACACGGCCTGGATCTCAGGGCTCCTGGGTTACATGGAACACACGGCCCGGATCTCAGAGCTCCTGGGTTACATGGAACACACGGCCCGGATCTCAGAGCTCCTGGGTTACATGGAACACACGGCCTGGATCTCAGAGCTCCTGGGTTACATGGAACACACGGCCCGGATCTCAGAGCTCCTGGGTTACATGTAGCACACGGCCTGGATCTCAGAGCTCCTGGGTTACATGGAACACACGGCCCGGATCTCAGAGCTCCTGGGTTACATGGAACACACGGCCCGGATCTCAGAGCTCCTGGGTTACATGGAACACACGGCCTGGATCTCAGAGCTCCTGGGTTACATGGAACACACGGCCTGGATCTCAGGGCTCCTGGGTTACATGGAACACACGGCCTGGATCTCAGGGCTCCTGGGTTACATGGAACACACGGCCCGGATCTCAGAGCTCCTGGGTTACATGGAACACACGGCCTGGATCTCAGAGCTCCTGGGTTACATGTACCACATGGTCCGGATCTCAGAGCTCCTGGGTTACATGTAGCACACGGCCTGGATCTCAGAGCTCCTGGGTTACATGGAACACACGGCCCGGATCTCAGAGCTCCTGGGTTACATGGAACACACGGCCCGGATCTCAGAGCTCCTGGGTTACATGTAGCACACGGCCTGGATCTCAGAGCTCCTGGGTTACATGGAACACACGGCCCGGATCTCAGAGCTCCTGGGTTACATGGAACACACGGCCCGGATCTCAGAGCTCCTGGGTTACATGGAACACACGGCCTGGATCTCAGAGCTCCTGGGTTACATGGAACACACGGCCTGGATCTCAGGGCTCCTGGGTTACATGGAACACACGGCCTGGATCTCAGGGCTCCTGGGTTACATGGAACACACGGCCTGGATCTCAGGGCTCCTGGGTTACATGGAACACACGGCCCGGATCTCAGAGCTCCTGGGTTACATGTAGCACACGGCCTGGATCTCAGAGCTCCTGGGTTACATGGAACACACGGCCCGGATCTCAGAGCTCCTGGGTTACATGGAACACACGGCCTGGATCTCAGAGCTCCTGGGTTACATGGAACACACGGCCCGGATCTCAGGGCTCCTGGGTTACATGGAACACACGGCCTGGATCTCAGGGCTCCTGGGTTACATGGAACACACGGCCTGGATCTCAGAGCTCCTGGGTTACATGGAACACACGGCCCGGATCTCAGAGCTCCTGGGTTACATGGAACACACGGCCTGGATCTCAGAGCTCCTGGGTTACATGTACCACATGGTCCGGATCTCAGAGCTCCTGGGTTACATGTAGCACACGGCCCGGATCTCGGAGCTCCTGGGTTACATGGAACACACGGCCTGGATCTCAGAGCTCCTGGGTTACATGGAACACACGGCCCGGATCTCAGAGCTCCTGGGTTACATGGAACACACGGCCCGGATCTCGGAGCTTCTGGGTTACATGGAACACACGGCCCGGATCTCGGAGCTCCTGGGTTACATGGAACACACGGCCTGGATCTCAGAGCTCCTGGGTTACATGGAACACACGGCCCGGATCTCAGAGCTCCTGGGTTACATGGAACACACGGCCTGGATCTCAGAGCTCCTGGGTTACATGTACCACACGGTCCGGATCCCGGAGCTCCTGGGTTACATGGAACACACGGCCTGGATCTCAGAGCTCCTGGGTTACATGGAACACACGGCCCGGATCTCAGAGCTCCTGGGTTACATGTAGCACACGGCCTGGATCTCAGAGCTCCTGGGTTACATGCATATATGTAACCCATATGTATCCTCCATTTACGAAGCTTCATGTCACCCAGTTTATGTCACTCAGACAGGTCCTCTTAAAGAAAATAAGAATTCTGCAGACGTGTGGGTAAAATTCCTCACTGATATCTTATTTCTCCTCTGTCCTCAGACTCCACCCTGACCGTCTCCCGCGGGACTCTGATCATCTGTCCAGCCTCCCTCATCCACCATTGGAAGAAGGAAGTGGAGAGGAGAGTATCGGATGGTAAAATACGGGTTTACTTGTACCACGGCCCCAACCGGGAAAGTGACACCAAACTGTGAGTATCGCTGAAGACCTCCTACTGGTATCTCTATATATCGGAGCTGTGCCATGACTTCTCCTCGGCATCCCACAGTCCAGTGCAGGCGCCTCCATGTAGGGTGGCGAAATGCTGTCAGTCCATTGTAAGACATCAGAACGCACCGTACAGAGAATAAAGAGTTTTCTCCTGAACCCCGGTCATTTATTTAACCCCTTTCTGCCGGCCTTTTAAGAAATTGAACTCCCAGAGGCGTTTCATGGACTTTGTAATGGCAGCATTGTCGTAGTTCTAGGGGCGCGCAGTTAAGCACGCTGCTAGCGCAAAACAGACGCATAAATGTGCCGGCACAGGATACCGCCCACCTCTGTGCCGGCACAGGATACCGCCCACCTCTGTGCCGGCACAGGATACCGCCCACCTCTGTGCCGGCACAGGATACCGCCCACCTCTGTGCCGGCACAGGATACCGCCCACCTCTGTGCCGGCACAGGATACCGCCCACCTCTGTGCCGGCACAGGATACCGCCCACCTCTGTCCCGGCACAGGATTACCGCCCACCTCTGTTCCGGCACAGGATACCGCCCTACCTCTGTTCCGGCACAGGATACCGCCCCACCTCTGTTCCGGCACAGGATACCGCCCTACCTCTGTTCCGGCACAGGATACCGCCCCACCTCTGTTCCGGCACAGGATACCGCCCCACCTCTGTTCCGGCACAGGATACCGCCCCACCTCTGTTCCGGCACAGGATACCGCTCACCTCTGTGCCGGCACAGGATACCACCCCACCTCTGTGCCGGCACAGGATACCGCCCCACCTCTGTGCCGGCACAGGATACCGCTCACCTCTGTGCCGGCACAGGACACCGCTCACCTCTGTTCCGGCACAGGACACCGCTCACCTCTGTTCCGGCACAGGACACCGCTCACCTCTGTTCCGGCACAGGATACCACCCCACCTCTGTTCCGGCACAGGATACCGCCCACCTCTGTTCCGGCACAGGATACCGCCCACCTCTGTTCCGGCACAGGATACCGCCCACCTCTGTTCCGGCACAAGATACCGCCCACCTCTGTTCCGGCACAGGATACCGCCCCACCTCTGTTCGGGCACAGGACACCGCCCCACCTCTGTTCGGGCACAGGACACCGCCCACCTCTGTTCGGGCACAGGACACCGCCCACCTCTGTTCGGGCACAGGACACCGCCCACCTCTGTTCGGGCACAGGACACCGCCCCACCTCTGTTCGGGCACAGGACACCGCCCCACCTCTGTTCGGGCACAGGACACCGCCCCACCTCTGTTCGGGCACAGGACACCGCCCCCACCTCTGTTCGGGCACAGGACACCGCCCCACCTCTGTTCGGGCACAGGACACCGCCCCACCTCTGTTCGGGCACAGGACACCGCCCCACCCTCTGTTCGGGCACAGGACACCGCCCCACCTCTGTTCGGGCACAGGACACCGCCCCACCTCTGTTCGGGCACAGGACACCGCCCCACCTCTGTTCGGGCACAGGACACCGCCCCACCTCTGTTCGGGCACAGGACACCGCCCCACCTCTGTTCGGGCACAGGACACCGCCCACCTCTGTTCGGGCACAGGACACCGCCCCACCTCTGTTCGGGCACAGGACACCGCCCCACCTCTGTTCGGGCACAGGACACCGCCCCACCTCTGTTCGGGCACAGGACACCGCCCCACCTCTGTTCGGGCACAGGACACCGCCCCACCTCTGTGCCGGCACAGGATACCGCCCCACCTCTGTGCCGGCACAGGATACCGCCCCACCTCTGTTTGGGCACAGGATACCGCCCCACCTCTGTTTGGGCACAGGACACCGCCCCACCTCTGTTTGGGCACAGGACACCGCCCCACCTCTGTTTGGGCACAGGACACCGCCCCACCTCTGTTTGGGCACAGGATACCGCCCCACCTCTGTGCCGGCACAGGATACCGCCCCACCTCTGTGCCGGCACAGGATACCGCCCAGTAAAATCCTTAGTAAAATCAGCACACATTACACATTGTTAGGCGCGTATTTAATCCCTTTGATCGCCCCAGCGAGTATCAGTACAGTGACAGTGTATAGTATTAGCACTGATCACCGTATTAGTGTCACTAGTGATGTCAATGGCAGTTAATCCCCCCCCCCCCCGTGTCGGATTTTCTGCCACAATATCGCAGCCCTGCTATAAGTCGCTGATCACCGCCATTTAGTAGTATAAATAAATAAAAATTCCAAAATATATCCCATAGTTTGTGGACGCTGTAACTGTCAGACAAACCAATCAATATACTCTTATTGGTATTTATTTTTTTAACCAAAGACATGTAGCAGAATACATTTAGGTCAAAATTTATGAAGAAATTAGATTATTTTTTTAAAATTGGATATGTGTTATAGCAAAAGTAAAAAAATGTATAGGTGTGTGTTTGTTTTTTGTTTTTTTTTTTGTTATTTTTGTTATTTTTATAATTTTAGGTCTTTTTTCATCTGTTTAGCAAAAAATAAAACCCTGGTGCTGATCAAATACCAGCAAAAGAAAGCTTTATTTGTGTGGAAAAAATGTAATAAATGTAATTTGGGTACACAGGTGGCGACACACTGATCGAAAATCCGCCGATTCAGCAGTCCCTCTTGCTTGTTCCCACACAATAATCTTTTCAATGTCCTTCTATGTTCCTATCAGCCCTCAGGGTTGGAGGAGTCAGGGTTGGAGGAGAACAAGACCGTGACTGATTTGTACTCACTTTTGTGAGATACTGTGTAGAAATATGTCCTGCTCTGAGTGTTAAACCTTCACATACCTATACTGTATATAACCAATGGACGTATTTATTGTTGTCAGGTTGGCGCAGTATGACATTGTTGTCACCACCTACTCTCTGGTGTCCAAAGAGATTCCTGCCAAGAAGGAGGGAGGGGAGAGTCCGGCCCAGGATCAGGATCTGAGGTGAGTCTTTGCTGCATGTGACCTGACGGAATCGGGAGTCACAAGGATATCATCAAATCAAGGACTCTGGGTAGGAGGACCATGAAATGGAGGACCATAGAGTAGAGAGCAATGGTAAACTTACCAGACGGTGCTGCAATCCCATCAGCAGAAAGCTAATATTTGTCCTGCCACAGGATTGGTGGGTTTTCACACTATACTATAAGTTTGACATCATGGTCTTCAATTCCATGGTCCTCCGTCCCGTAGTGCTCCATTCCTTGGTCCTCCATCCCGTAGTGCTCCATTCCTTGGTCCTCCATCCCGTAGTGCTCCATTCCATGGTCCTCCGTCCCGTAGTGCTCCATTCCATGGTCCTCCGTCCCGTAGTGCTCCATTCCATGGTCCTCCGTCCCGTAGTGCTCCATTCCATGGTCCTCAGTCCCGTAGTGGCTCCATTCCTTGGTCCTCCATCCCGTAGTGCTCCATTCCATGGTCCTCCGTCCCGTAGTGCTCCATTCTTCCATGGTCCTCCGTCCCGTAGTGCTCCATTCTTCCATGGTCCTCTGTCCCGTAGTGCTCCATTCTTCCATGGTCCTCTGTCCCGTAGTGCTCCATTCTTCCATGGTCCTCCGTCCCGTAGTGCTCCATTCTTCCATGTCCTCCGTCCCGTAGTGCTCCATTCTTCCATGGTCCTCTGTCCCGTAGTGCTCCATTCTTCCATGGTCCTCTGTCTCGTAGTGCTCCATTCTTCCATGGTCCTCTGTCTCGTAGTGCTCCATTCTTCCATGGTCCTCCGTCCCGTAGTGCTCCATTCTTCCATGGTCCTCCGTCCCGTAGTGCTCCATTCTTCCATGGTCCTCTGTCTCGTAGTGCTCCATTCTTCCATGGTCCTCCGTCCCGTAGTGCTCCATTCTTCCATGGTCCTCCGTCCCGTAGTGCTCCATTCTTCCATGGTCCTCCGTCCCGTAGTGCTCCATTCTTCATGGTCCTCCGTCCCATAGTGCTCCATTCTTCCATGGTCCTCCGTCCCGTAGTGCTCCATTCTTCCATGGTCCTTTGTCTCGTAGTGCTCCATTCTTCCATGGTCCTCCGTCCCGTAGTGCTCCATTCTTCCATGGTCCTCTGTCCCGTAGTGCTCCATTCTTCCATGGTCCTCTGTCCCGTAGTGCTCCATTCTTCCATGCGTCCTCTGTCCCGTAGTGCTCCATTCTTCCATGGTCCTCCGTCCCGTAGTGCTCCATTCTTCCATGGTCCTCGTCCCGTAGTGCTCCATTCTTCCATGGTCCTCTGTCCCGTAGTGCTCCATTCTTCCATGGTCCTCTGTCCCGTAGTGCTCCATTCTTCCATGGTCCTCTGTCCCCGTAGTGCTCCATTCTTCCATGGTCCTCTGTCCCGTAGTGCTCCATTCTTCCATGGTCCTCTGTCCCGTAGTGCTCCATTCTTCCATGGTCTTTCCTCCTGTAGTGCTCCATTCTTCCATGGTCCTCTGTCCCGTAGTGCTCCATCCCAAGCTCCTTTTTGATAACATCTCATCATCATCATAGTCCCGAGTTTGCAGAATGCTCACCATTTCCCATTCCTGTCAATGGCTCACTGCCGGTTCACAAAGTCTGCACAAAACCTGAGGTCACATTGCAGGCATCTGCCACAATCTCCTTAGGTTGGAATATTTAGGCATTTGGCACCTTTCAGCACTGGAATGGCCAGTCTCAGAACCTACAGGAGAGGAGCAGGTGAGAATAAACAATAAGTGTAGAGCTAACCTGGAGGGGATTGTTGGGAGTAGTAGTCATGCAGGCTTGGAGTATAATCAGCTCATGTCCTCCACTCTATGTGATGGACAATTCCCCTTCCCAGAATCCATCTCTCTCTTTTTCCCTCTTATCAGGACAAGACGGCCTCCTCTCCCCTCCTCCGCATTGCCTGGGCGCGGATCATCCTGGATGAGGCTCACAACATTAAAAACCCCAAAGTCCAAACCTCCATAGCGGTGTGCAAGCTGAGATCCGGGGCCCGCTGGGCGGTAACTGGGACCCCCATACAGAATAATCTGCTGGACCTCTACTCATTGCTACGGTGAGGGGTGTGGCCTCTTCTGTACAGCTGTGTGATAGTAGGTGCGGCCTGTTCTGTACTGTGATATTGGGTGTGGCCTGTTCTGTAATGCTGTATGAGGGTGGGTGTGGCCTGTTCAGTATTGCTGTATATTGGGTGTGGCCTGTTCTGCTGTGATGGTGGGTGTGGCCTGTTCTTAACTGCTGTATGATGGTGGGTGTGGCCTGTTCTGAACTGCTGTATGATGGTGGGAGTGGTTTGTTCTGTACTGCTGTGATAGTGGGAGTGGCCTGTACTGTTACGATAGTGGGTGTGGCCTGCTCTGTACTGCTCTATGATGGAGGGTGTGGCCTATTATGTACTGCTGTGATAGTGGGTGTGGCCTGGTGTGTAATGTGTGTTCTGTGATACTGGGGAGGGGTGTGGCCTTCTGTGTGCTCTGTAATATTGGGGAGGCGTGTGGCCTGTTCTATAAAGCTGCATGATACTGGAGAGAGGTGTGGCCTGCTGTGTTTATACTGGAGACGGGAATGGCCTGCTGTGTAATGCTGTACGCTCCTGTAATTTTGGGGAGGGGTGTGGCCTGTTCTGTAAAACTGCATGATACTGGAGAGGGGTGTGGCCTGCTGTTTATGGTGGAGATGGGTGTGTCCTGCTGTGTTTATAGTGAGGAGGGGTGTGGCATGCTGTGTGCTCTGTAATATTTGGGAGGGGTGTGGCCTGTTCTGTAAAACTGCATGATACTGGGGAGGGGTGTGGCCTGCTGTGTTTATACTGGAGAGGGGTGTGGCCTGCTGTGTTTATACCGAGGGGGCGTGGCCTGCTGTGTTTATACTGGGGAGGGGTGTGGCCTGCTGTGTTTATACTGGGGAGGGGTGTGGCCTGCTGTGTTTATACTGGGGAGGGGTGTGGCCTGCTGTGTAATGTTTTGCATTCTGAACCTTGCGTTATTATTGGCTCCAGGTTCCTGCGCTGCTCGCCGTTCGATGAATACAAGCTGTGGAAGAATCAGGTGGATAATGGCAGCAGGAAGGGAGGAGAGAGACTGAATATCCTCACCAAGAGTCTTCTTCTCCGGAGGACCAAAGACCAGCTGGACCACACCGGGAAGCCCCTGGTGAGGGGAAGGGGAGCGGGTGGGGCCTAGTCAAATGTATTTAATTTGGGGTCTTGTTGATAATTTATTCTGCCCGGGGTGCTAACACACGGGGGGGGGGGGGGGGATGGGAACCTTTCCTTGAGGTGGTCCATTGTCTTTGCTTTTGGTTTTTAACAATTTAAGATTTATTTTTACCTTCTTGTCCCCTCTCTGTCCTCGTTCCCCCGGGTGTACCTAAACATCCGGGCGAGAGCCGTGTTTACCCACACAGGATCCCGGGGGGTTCCATGTATCTGTATGCTGTCCGTCCCGATCATGTCCATGGGGACACAGCAACTCCTCCTAATCTGACATCTGGGGGGTCCACGTCCCACAACTCACACAGTATATACTGTATACAGGAGCACAGGGGTGTACACACACAGTATATACCGTATACAGGAGCACAGGGGTGTACACACACAGTATATACCGTATACAGGAGCACAGGGGTGTACACACACACAGTATATACCGTATACAGGAGCACAGGGGTGTACACACAGTATATACCGTATACAGGAGCACAGGGGTGTACACACACAGTATATACCGTATACAGGAGCACAGGGGTGTACACACACACACAGTATATACCGTATACAGGAGCACAGGGGTGTACACACACAGTATATACCGTATACAGGAGCACAGGGGTGTACACACACACACAGTATATACCGTATACAGGAGCACAGGGATGTACACACACAGTATATACCGTATACAGGAGCACAGGGGTGTACACACACAGTATATACCGTATACAGGAGCACAGGGGTGTACACACAGTATATACTGTATACAGGAGCACAGGGGTGTACACACACAGTATATACCGTATACAGGAGCACAGGGGTGTACACACACACAGTATATACCGTATACAGGAGCACAGGGGTGTACACACACAGTATATACCGTATACAGGAGCACAGGGGTGTACACACAGTATATACCGTATACAGGAGCACAGGGGTGTACACACAGTATATACCGTATACAGGAGCACAGGGGTGTACACACAGTATATACCGTATACAGGAGCACAGGGGTGTACACACACAGTATATACCGTATACAGGAGCACAGGGGTGTACACACACACAGTATATACTGTATACAGGAGCACAGGGGTGTACACACACACAGTATATACCGTATACAGGAGCACAGGGGTGTACACACACACAGTATATACCGTATACAGGAGCACAGGGGTGTACACACACAGTATATACCGTATACAGGAGCACAGGGGTGTACACACACAGTATATACCGTATACAGGAGCACAGGGGTGTACACACAGTATATACCGTATACAGGAGCACAGGGGTGTACACACAGTATATACCGTATACA
The DNA here is from genome assembly GCF_042186555.1 of Aquarana catesbeiana. Taxonomy (NCBI): domain Eukaryota; kingdom Metazoa; phylum Chordata; class Amphibia; order Anura; family Ranidae; genus Aquarana; species Aquarana catesbeiana. The sequence goes on along the minus strand of NC_133325.1, from coordinate 808,404,562 downwards.
GGAGCACAGGGGTGTACACACACACAGTATATACCGTATACAGGAGCACAGGGGTGTACACACACACAGTATATACCGTATACAGGAGCACAGGGGTGTACACACACAGTATATACCGTATACAGGAGCACAGGGGTGTACACACACAGTATATACCGTATACAGGAGCACAGGGGTGTACACACACAGTATATACCGTATACAGGAGCACAGGGTGTACACACACAGTATATACCGTATACAGGAGCACAGGGGTGTACACACAGTATATACCGTATACAGGAGCACAGGGGTGTACACACAGTATATACCGTATACAGGAGCACAGGGGTGTACACACAGTATATACCGTATACAGGAGCACAGGGGTGTACACACATAGTATATACTGTATATACAGGAGCACAGGGGTGTACACACACACAGTATATACTGTATACAGGAGCACAGGGGTGTACACACACACAGTATATACCGTATACAGGAGCACAGGGGTGTACACACACACAGTATATACCGTATACAGGAGCACAGGGGTGTACACACACACAGTATATACCGTATACAGGAGCACAGGGGTGTACACACACAGTATATACCGTATACAGGAGCACAGGGGTGTACACACACAGTATATACTGTATACAGGAGCACAGGGGTGTACACACACAGTATATACCGTATACAGGAGCACAGGGGTGTACACACACACAGTATATACTGTATACAGGAGCACAGGGGTATATACATTGTATAACATTGTTGCTTCCATACTGACAGGTGGATCTCCCTCAGCGGACATGTCGGGTGCATCAGCTGAAGTTGTCGGACGATGAACAGGCCGTGTACGACGTCATCTTCACCACATCCAGGTGTGGGAATGGAGTCTTCTCTCTGAATGGTCAGAATTACTGTGGGAGGGGCTGAGGAGCTCCAGGAAATCTTTATCTCTCTGTATAGAGGTCACATTGGGCGGCTCCCGGCGGCTGTCTAATGATGCGGAGGGCTGATCCGGTGCCAGAGTTTTAATTCTCGGAGTTGGTGCGCTGGGTGCGGGAACTGGTGAATGATCGACAGGTGGCGGCGTTGGGGGGGGTCACAGAGGCTGGTGATTGGCAGATTGTAGCCTTCATGTTCATTGATGGAAATTGAGGGTGGGGGGTCAAGAGGTCATGTTGTGGAGTCATTGAATGTTATATCGTAACGGAGAGGTTTAGGCATCTATGGTGGGTAAAGGATCTAGTTCTTGTCAGACGGTGGTGTGGTGGATATGGGAGGTGATGATTGGACGATGGTGTGGTGGGTAAAGGAGTCGGGTATTGTCAGACGGTGGTGTGGTGGATACGGGAGGTGATGATTGGACGATGGTGTGGTGGGTAAAGGAGTCGGGTATTGTCAGACGGTGGTGTGGTGGATATGGGAGGTGATGATTGGAAGACGGTGTGGTGGGTAAAGGATCTAGTTCTTGTCAGACGGTGGTGTGGTGGATACGGGAGGTGATGATTGGAAGACGGTGTGGTGGGTAAAGGAGCCAGGTCTTGTCAGACGGTGGTGTGGTGGATATGGGAGGTGATGATTGGACGATGGTTGTGGGTACAGAAAGTGATGGTTGGAAGACGGTGTGGTGGGTAAAGTGATGGGAAGAACAGTTCAGAAATATCCGGCTGTAACGTCTCCTTCTACCCCCCCCCCCTTTCTACAGATCTACTCTGCAGAATTACTTGAAGAGACATGAAGGGGGGTCATCACAGACCCCACCAAAGGGGGCAGATAATCCCTTTGAGAGAGGTAAGTCTGGAAACCCCCCCCCCCCCCCCCCCCGGCTCTCAGTGCCTCCTTCATACCCGTATTTTGGGTGTGTCTGGTTGTGTTTTGGGCGGAGCTGCGATCCCGCCTTCTCTCTCACCGCCTCTCCTTTCCCTTCTTACAGTTGCTCGGGAGTTTGGCTCCACCCAGAATGCCTTTTCCTCAGCTCCGCCCTCTCAGGGGTCCAGTACAGTGCACATTCTGTCCCTCCTCCTCCGCCTACGTCAGTGCTGCTGCCACCCGTCCCTTCTGAAGACGGTAAGTGTCCCCCGTATGCCGTGCCGGGACAAGGACATCCTAGCACCCAGGACCCTCCCCCTCCCAAAATGTATGAGCGTTATGTGTCAGCAAAAATCCTCACCCCCCCCCCCCCCCAAAAAAAAATACTTTCCTTTTGAATAAATTCCCTTTGCAATCCAAAATTCCTCCTTTGTAACAGAAAATCAATCTCCAAGCACTAATCCCCCCCCCCCCCCAAAGTTCCCCAACTAACATAAATTACCCCCCCCCCCCAATCATCTCAACTAACATAAATTACCCCCCCCCCAATCATCCCAACTAACATAAATTACCCCCCCCCCCCATCATCCCAACTAACATAAATTACCCCCCCCCCAATCATCCCAACTAGCATAAATTACCCCCCCATCATCCCAACTAACACAAATTACCCCCCCCCCCCCCCCAAATACTCCTTCTTAACAGAAATTCTATCTCCTAGCTCTAATACTCTCTCCCCCCCCCCCCCCCAAAGTTACCCTCCAAGCACAAGCCCCCCCAATCATCCCAACTTCCACAAAATGACCCCCCAAATCCTCCTTCATAACAGAAATTCTATCTCCAAGCATTAATCCCACCCCCCAAAGTTCCCCTCCTAGCACAACTCCCCCCAATCATCCATACTAGCACAAATTACCCCCATAATGTGCTAGTATACAATTTACCATACAGGGGGAAAAAAAGGCCAGCGGTATACAACTGTTTTAAAGCTGGAGTTTGGCTTTGAAGGATCAGGCTTTAGATGGATGATTAGGTATATGGGGGGGGGTGTTGTAGGGGGTTAGGTTATCATGGGATAGTATTGTCTGCGCTCTTACCCTCCGAGCCCTCGTCCTCTTGATGATTAGGTATATGGAGGGGGGGTGTTGTAGGGGGTTAGGTTATCATGGGATAGTATTGTCTGCGCTCTTACCCTCCAAGCCCTCGTCCTCTTGATGATTAGGTATATGGGGGGGGAGGGTGTTGTAGGGGGTTAGGTTATCATGGGATAGTATTGTCTGCGCTCTTACCCTCCGAGCCCTCGTCCTCTCCAGCCGTTCTCTAACACGCCATCTATCTGTTGTATATCATCTCTGTGTCCGGATCTCTCCTGCAGACTTTGGACCAGACGGAGATGAAGAGCGAAGGACTGAACCTGACCCTGGAGGAGCAACTCAGCGCCCTGACCCTGTGTGACCTCCAGACCCCGGACCCCAAATCCATCGTCTCCCTGAACGGAACCAACTTCAGCGCCAAGCTGTTCGAGAGCGACTGCAGAAGCACAAAGGTTGTGGGAATGTGATGTGTGAGATCCCCTGCCAGACATAACATACAGGGCGTCTTTTCATCATCAGAAATGGGGGGATTCCAGGGGCTGCAGTACAACAACGTCCTGCCCAGCCTATTGCCACATGACGGCTGGGTGGGACATTCATCCTTCCGGTTGGACCTCATATGATGTCCTCCCGAAACACCACGGGCCACGCTGCGGTGTGATCTGTCATGACTGATCGGGGTACTGGTCTGCTGCCGGTACCATGTAATTGCTGTGACCAATCACAGAGGATCACATGACAATTGTAAACCTTGTATGGCTTCATTTCATGCCTATTCATTGTGAAAAATTGTGTTGCTAGCTGTGATTGGTCACAGTGATCACATGGCATAGACAGGGCCAATCACAGCTCATCTGTACCATGTGATTACTTGTTGCCAATCACCGCTAATCACAACAAAACACACTGAATGAGTCCGTTTAATTCAGTAAAAATGGTTGCTTATACCAATGAAATTCACTAGTATAAGCAATCATAATGTGTAAAAAAAAAGAAAAATAGTAGTAGTAGTAGTGTTACTATTGTAACACTGTATTGCTCTGCTCATAGTGTTTTTGTTTTTTTTTTAAATATAGAAAAAAAAGAAAAATAGTGTAATAAAAAAGAAACTTTTTTTTTACATACAGTGTTTTTCTTTTTTTATTACTTTTTTTTTAAATATAGAAAAAAAAAAGAATAATAATGTAATAAAAAAGGAAAAACGTATGTAAAAAAAAAAAGTTTCTTTTTTATTATATTTTCTTTTGTTTTCTATATTTAAAAAAAAAGAAATAAAAAAGAAAAACATTTTATGTAAAAAAAAAAGTATTTATTTTTTTTTTTTTCTATGTTTAAAAAAAAAACCAAAAAAACCCCCACTATGACCAGAGCAATACAGTGTTACCATAGTAACACAACTACTTTTTTTTTTTTTTTTTACGTAGTCACCAGTCAGTGTCCCCAATCACCGACACACCATTTATATCAGGGGGTCGGCCCTCCAGTTATGGTGAAACTACAAGTCCAATGAGACATCGCAGGACCCCGACAATCACAGGCATGACTCCTAGAGGCAGAGGTATGATGGGATTTGTAGTTTCACTACAGCTGGAGGGCCGTGGTTGCCTCCCCCTGATTTACACAATAGCCGCGTACTGCACTGGTGAGAGAATTTAAAAAAAAAAAAAAGGTGAAAAAAGCTATTTTTATCATTTTCTTCATTTTCCAAATAATTGTGACAAAAAAATTACAACTTCAGAAAACTCGCCATCCCTCTTACTACATACATCGGACTGTCAGGAGAGGGGAGCCGGTAACCGGCTTGTGTGAAAGGAATCTACACTGATCAGTACTGATCTTCAGTATCCTGATTGTCAGTGCCCACAAGTCCTCAACAGTGCCCACCAGTACCGTCCCATCAGTGCCGCCTCATCAGCGTCCATCGGTGCTTCCTCAGTGCCCACCAGTGTGGCCTCATCAGCGCCCATTGGTGCCGCCTCATCAGTGCCCATCAGTGAAGGAGAAAAATCACCTGTTTGCAAAATTTTATAACAAACTATGAAAAACTTTTTTTTTTTTTTTCTACATTTTTGGCCTTTTTTGTTTTTTTTGTTTAACAAAGTATTAAAACCCCCCCAGAGGTGATTAAATACCACCAAAAGAAAGCTCTATTTGTGTGAAGAAAATGATAAAAATGTCCTATGTGTACAATGTTGTACGACTGACCAAGTGTCATTCAAAGTGTGACAACGCTGAAAGCTGAAAATTGGCGCCTGGGCAAGAAGGTGTTGACAGTACCTGGTAGGCAAGTGGTTAAAGACCCCTCCCCCCCAACATGTCCCCTCCTGAGTATGACCTGTCTTTGCAATTAGCAAAATTCATGCACCCAGCTGAATGGAGAGCTCTAGCTGTCACTCAGTAGGGGGGCGTGTCATACCGTTGATTTCAGTTACTTTGGAAGGTGGTGGCTCAGCATTACATGTGGGCGTTACCTAGGGTGGTCTGCATGCAAATACACGCCCACTCCTCCAGACTGACACCCGCCCAAAGACAACTCCTCCCAAGATCCCTCCCACTGCTTGCATCAGAGCTGAGGGCTTGTGAGATGAGTACTGATATGTTTTCATTAAGCTACATGCAGCACTCGGCCGGCCCCTCCCACCAGACATACATTGTATAGAGAAGCATAGAGGACCGGTGATGACATCATTAGGTCTAAAATAAAAAATGTCATTAGTGATACAATCTGCCTTTGTACACAACGTCTGACCACCTTTCTTCTTTTTCCCTCCTCCTCCTCCTCCTCCTCCTCCTCCTTCTCTTCCTCTCTTCTCTCCTCCCTCTCTCTTCCTCCCTTCTCTCCTCCTTCTCTCTTCCTCCCTTCTCTCCTCCCTCTCTCTTCCTCCCTTCTCTCCTCCTCCTCCCTTCTCTCCTCCCTCTCTCTTCCTCCCTTCTCTCCTCCTTCTCTCTTCCTCCCTTCTCTCCTCCCTCTCTCTTCCTCCCTTCTCTCCTCCTTCTCTCTTCCTCCCTTCTCTCCTCCTTCTCTCTTCCTCCCTTCTCTCCTCCTTCTCTCTTCCTCCCTTCTCTCCTCCTTCTCTCTTCCTCCCTTCTCTCCTCCTTCTCTCTTCCTCCCTTCTCTCCTCCCTCTCTCTTCCTCCCTTCTCTCCTCCTTCTCTCTTCCTCCCTTCTCTCCTCCTTCTCTCTTCCTCCCTTCTCTCATCCTCATTCACCCTCCTCCTTCTTCTCTCATCCTCATTCACCCTCCTCCTTCTTCTCTCTTCCTCATTCACCCTCCTCCTTCTTCTCTCTTCCTCCTTCTCTCCACTCTTCCACCCTTCTGTCCTCCTCCCTTCTCTCATCCTCATTCTCCCTCCTCCTTCTCTCTTCCTCCCTTCTCTCTTCCTCCCTTCTCTCTTCCGCCCTTCTCTCTTCCGCCCTTCTCTCTTCCTCCCTTCTCTCTTCCGCCCTTCTCTCTTCCTCCCTTCTCTCTTCCTCCCTTCTCTCTTCCGCCCTTCTCTCTTCCTCCCTTCTCTCTTCCTCCCTCTCTCTTCCTCCCTTCTCTCCTCCCTCTCTCTTCCTCCCTTCTCTCCTCCTTCTCTCTTCCTCCCTTCTCTCCTCCCTCTCTCTTCCTCCCTTCTCTCCTCCTTCTCTCTTCCTCCCTTCTCTCCTCCTCCCTTCTCTCCTCCTTCTCTCTTCCTCCCTTCTCTCCTCCTTCTCTCTTCCTTCCTTCTCTCCTCCTTCTCTCTTCCTCCCTTCTCTCCTCCTTCTCTCTTCCTCCCTTCTCTCCTCCTTCTCTCTTCCTCCCTTCTCTCCTCCTCCCTTCTCTCCTCCTTCTCTCTTCCTCCCTTCTCTCCTCCCTCTCTCTTCCTCCCTTCTCTCCTCCTTCTCTCTTCCTCCCTTCTCTCCTCCTCCCTTCTCTCCTCCTTCTCTCTTCCTCCCTTCTCTCCTCCTTCTCTCTTCCTCCCTTCTCTCCTCCTTCTCTCTTCCTCCCTTCTCTCCTCCTTCTCTCTTCCTCTCTTCTCTCCTCCTTCTCTCTTCCTCCCTTCTCTCATCCTCATTCACCCTCCTCCTTCTTCTCTCTTCCTCCTTCTCTCCACTCTTCCACCCTTCTGTCCTCCTCCCTTCTCTCATCCTCATTCTCCCTCCTCCTTCTCTCTTCCTCCCTTCTCTCTTCCTCCCTTCTCTCTTCCTCCCTTCTCTCTTCCTCCCTTCTCTCTTCCTCCCTTCTCTCTTCCTCCCTTCTCTCTTCCTCCCTTCTCTCTTCCTCCCTTCTCTCTTCCGCCCTTCTCTCTTCCTCCCTTCTCTCTTCCGCCCTTCTCTCTTCCGCCCTTCTCTCTTCCTCCCTTCTCTCTTCCTCCCTTCTCTCTTCCTCCCTTCTCTCTTCCTCTCTTCCACCATTCTCTCATCCCCATTCTCCCTCCTTCTCCTTTTTTTCCTCCTTCCTCTTCCTCCTTCCTCTTCCTTCTTCCTCTTCCTCTTCCTCCTCCTCCTCCTCCTCCTCCTCCTCCTCCTCCTCCTCCTCCTCTCCTCCAGATCGACGCTCTGATGTCACAGCTGAAATCCATAAGCTCCAGCGCTGAGCCCCAGAAGAGGTGAGAGCAGCTCCATGGTGTCCCCATGTTTGCCACAGAGTGGAGGATTCTGGGTAATGTGTGAGCCGTTTTCCCAGCTGTCAGATATTGGGTGTCTGAATATCACAGCTGGAGGGATATAATGGTGAATATTGGTGTCTGTCCTCTGTCACCCCCTGACCTTGTTGTACCCCCTCCCCTCCCCCAGTGTCATCGTGTCTCAGTGGACCAGCATGCTGAGGATCGTGGCCGTACACTTGAAGCGGATCGGACTTTCTTACGCTACTATTGACGGTTCTGTCAACCCCAAACAGCGCATGGATGTGGTGGAGGAGTTCAATGTAAACCCCCAGAGACCCCAGGTATGAGATCACTTCCGGGACCCCAGGTATGAGATCACTTCCGGGACCCCAGGTATGAGATCACTTCCGGGACCCCAGGTATGAGATCACTTCCGGGACCCCAGGTATGAGGTCACTTCCGGGACCCCAGGTATGAGATCACTTCCGGGACCCCAGGTATGAGATCACTTCCGGGACCCCAGGTATGAGATCACTTCCGGGACCCCAGGTATGAGGTCACTTCCGGGACCCCAGGTATGAGATCACTTCCGGGACCCCAGGTATGAGATCACTTCCGGGACCCCAGGTATGAGATCACTTCCGGGACCCCAGGTATGAGATCACTTCCGGGACCCCAGGTATGAGATCACTTCCGGGACCCCAGGTATGAGATCACTTCCGGGACCCCAGGTATGAGATCACTTCCGGGACCCCAGGTATGAGATCACTTCCGGGACCCCAGGTATGAGATCACTTCCGGGACCCCAGGTATGAGATCACTTCCGGGACCCCGACCTCCCTCTATCCACTTATCAATGGACACGTCTCTCCTATGTGTAAAAACCTCTGGGGTATTACTAGAAGAAATACTTAGAACCCCCAAATTATATATATAAAAATATTTTTTTTTTTTTTTTTTTTTTTTTATAATCTTTATTTATCAAAACAATTTTACAATTTTTTACATACAAAGCAAAACATATACACATCCAATCAATAAAAAGGACCCATTATTCAAACTCGGAATCCTCTTCTGTCTCTATGTTGGTCGTTACAGAATTGCTTCATGGATGTGTATCCCATATACTCAACAACCATACCATAACCCGTCCCCCCATCATACACAACCAAAAAAAAAAAAAAAAAAAAAAAAAAAAAAAAAAAAAGAAGGGGTTCTATCCCTCCCTCCCAAGGGGTCCCCTCTTATTATGTTTCGTTAGGTTCCTCAGTCATTCTGAAGAGCTGTGTAGAGGCTCTAAACTCTCTCCATCTAGACCATGTACTTAATATCTGTTTACTTAACCCTTCTTCTAACACTTTTCTCTCTTCCAGAGCACGCATCTCCGCCATCTCCCGCTCCCAATCTATCATGGAAGGCGCACTTGTGCTTTTCCAATTTCTAGCTATAATAGTTCGTGCTGCTGTCAAGAAATATTTCAATAATCCTTTCTTTATATTTTTCAGTGATCCTGGGATCATAGATAATACCGCTACTTGTATATCCGGATATGCATCGATCCCAGTCATACCACTATAAATCTCAAAAATTTTTTGCCAAAATGGTTGGATTATAGAGCAATAGAACCAAATATGTGACATTGTGCCCTGAGCTTTAAGACATCTCCAACATTCTTCCCCGTGAACGGGATTTATCTTATGCATATCCACAGGACATTTATACCATCTGGCTAAGATTTTATAATTCCTTTCTTGATGTTTAGTAGATAATGAAAGTTTATGAGTTACCATAATAGCCTTTTCCCATTTTTCCCTTGGGATATCAATCCCAAGCTCTACCTCCCACTTCTTAATATATGGTAACTCCTGAATTTTATTTTCTGAGCTCAAATATTTGTAAATCTTAGATAAGACATGGAGGGGTCTATGTTCTTGTATGAGAACTTTCTCTAGTGATGTCAGGGGCCTATCCAGTTCAGATTCTTTTATCAGAGATGAAATATATCGTTGGAGTAGTCCATATTGCATCCAATCCTTTTTATATTCTCCACCTATAGCTTCCAATGGAAGGATTCTATTTCCTTCCATTGTTTCTACTATTCTGGTATCTTCACATCTTCTCCATTTAAGGAATGACTTGGCTTCTAGTGCCATTGGAAATTCTGGGTTGCTAAATAATGGGGTCATAGGACCTCTATAAGTAGATCCCCACCCTCTCTTTATCATAATATCCCATACTTTCAATGTTGATACGACTAAAGAGGGCATAGTGCCCTCCGAAGGTCTCTGCCCTCTTTTGATCCAAGGGAGTGATTTCAACTTGAGGCCTGTAATCTCTTCCTCTAGTTTTATCCATTGTTTACTATCCCTGTTGTGGAACCAATCTACTATTCTAGTTATAAATATAGCTTTAAGGTACATTATTATGTCTGGTAGGGCCAGACCGCCATCTTTCTTGGTCTTATTTAGCACTATTCTGCTGATTCTGGGTGTCTTGCCCGCCCAGACAAACTGCTCAATCGCTCTACGTAGTTTTTTCAGGATCGTTGTTGCGGGAAAAATGGGAATTGTTTGTAGAGTATATAATATTTTAGGGAGTATATCCATTTTTATGATGTTGATTCTACCTATCCAGGAAAATGTCCCTTTTTCATATTTTTGTAATGTATTTATTATTTTTTGTACCATCGGGACGTAATTATATTCCTGTAATTTGTTCAAATCTGTGGGGATATATGTACCAAGATATTTAATTGTATTAGCCTGCCATTTAAAGGGGAAATCCTTTCTAAGCAGCTCCACCATAGTATTTGACAAATTAATATTCAGTGCCTCAGATTTATTGTAATTTACCTTAAAATTACTCACTTCCCCAAAACGTTTAAATTCTGATATCAAGTTTGGTAATGATATCAGGGGGTTTGTAATATATAGTAGTATATCATCGGCATACACCGACATCTTATACTCTACATCACCCACTTTAATTCCTTGTATGTCTTTATTTTCCCGGATCGCAATTAATAAATGTTCCATCGCTAGTATATATAGTATAGGGGATAGTGGACAACCCTGTCGGGTTCCATTTGTTATAGTAATTTCTTCCGATATGCCACCATTTGCTCGAATCTTAGCCGTTGGGTTCTGATATAGGGCCATTATTTTGTCCAACAATACCGGACCCAACCCCCATTGTACCAATGTCTCTTTAAGGAAGCTCCATCCCACCCTGTCAAATGCTTTCTCAGCATCTATTGCAAGTAAACAGGATGGGATGGAGCCTCTCTGTACAAGTTCCATCAGTGTGAGTGTTTTCAGTGTATTGTCTCTTGCCTCTCTACCCTTTACGAAACCTACCTGATCTAGGTGTATATATGCGGGCATCATGGGGGTGAGTCTATTCGCGATTATTTTCGAATATAATCTTAAATCAATATTTGTTAAGGATATTGGCCTATAGTTGCCGCATAAAGTAAGATCTTTCTCAGGTTTTGGTATGAGTGAGATATATGCTTGTAAACTTTGTGGGACAAGAGGCACCGTTGTGGACACTACATTAAACGTCCGTTTAATAATGGGGGTGAGCTCTTCTTTAAATAATTTATAGAATCTTGGGGTAAAACCATCCGGACCTGGGCTCTTCCCTGGTACTAATGATTCGATTACCCTTTGTATTTCACTTTCTGAAAATTCCTGTTCTAGCTGCGTTACTTCTGATGGTGTTAATATGGGGAGTGCAGTTTCTTTGATGTATTGGTGGATATCTTGTTGCAAACCCACTGGGTTATCAATAGCCTTGTGATTAGATATATTGTATAGTTTTGTATAAAATGTCTGGAATTCTTTTAGGATCCCTTTTGGGTCATATCTCATATCCCCTACTTCTGTCTTGATCTTAACTATGGGCGAGGTTTTACACCGATTTTGTAGGGCTCTTGCCAGGCGTTTACCTGGCTTATTGCCCTGTTGGTAGTAAAGGGCACGGTTATTATCTCTTATACGTAGTGTATGCTCATTCAGCAGAGTTTGCAATTCTGTCTTCCTATCTGTTAATTCTAACAAAATTTCACGTGTTAAGCTTTGTTTATGTTGAGCTTCTATTTCCGGTATTTCCTTTAATAAATGAGTTATTCTATTGTTTTTAATTTTTTTCAATCTGGCCCCATGTTTAATGAATAATCCACGGATCACACACTTTAGTGCCTCCCATTGAATCGGTAGAGGAGTAGTGTCTCCAATATGGTCCTGTGGGAAATTCATTATTGCCTTCCTTATTTCTAGTACACACGCCTCATCGTATAGCAGATTGTCGTTAAGCTTCCAGTTTCCTCTAGCAGTTTCGCCTTTGAGTAAATCAAGTGTCAGAAATATTGGCGTGTGGTCTGACCATATAGCACTGCCTATTTCGGCTGATGAAGTGATTGTCACTCCCAGTTGATTGATCAGAAAGTAATCAATACGATGATAAGACCCATGGACATTTGAACGGAATGTGAAATCCTTCACCCCTGGGTGTAACGCCCGCCAGATGTCGACCAGTTGGTATTTTGCCATAAGTTCTTTAAATTTCTTTTTTTCTTTACTTGTCTGTACAATCGAGGGTGCTGTGGTATCTACACTCTTATCCAACACAAAATTGAAATCCCCACCTATTATAGTTATCCCCTCTACCTTTTCCATGAGCTCACCAATCAATTGTGACCCTGTTTTAAGCTGATTTTGATTGGGTAGATATAGATTAATGAAAGTAAATTTTTTACCATATATACTGAGTTTAAGTAATATTGCTCTTCCATCCTTATTACACCATTTTTCAAGCACTTGATGTGGTATTGTCTTATGTATTGCAATGGATACGCCTTTCGACTTAGAATAAGGATAAGAATCATGATACCATGTATTGTAATATCTATTTTGCAGATTGGGAATGTGATCCGTGCGGAAGTGCGTCTCCTGAAAAAAGACAATCCCAACCTTCTGTTTATGGAGAGAGTATAGAACCTGAGACCTCTTTGATGCTGAATTAAGACCCCTAATGTTATAAGAACATATTTTCATTGTTCTTTAATACCAAGAGAGGGAAGAAGGGAGAAGGGAAGGGAGAGAGAAAAAAAAAAAAAAAAAAAAAAAAAAAAAAAACAAACACAACCACACTCACCCACACAAAAACCCTAAACTATTGACTTATATAAAGTCTATCTTACAAACAGTGTAAGTTCCCTCTACTAGGGGAGACAGACACCGACGACCAAAATCTGCCGCTCAGTCAGAGACCGCAGCGATCGCACGCCGCATTCTAGATGCTATTACCTTAAATCTTTAATCTCCTATTTTCTTTCTATCCCCTCTTCTTTCTTTCTCTTTGCTCCCCTCCAAAAACGGGCAAAGAAAAAAAAAAAAAAAAAAAAAAAAAAAAAAATTAAAAAAAATAAAAAAAATTTAGGGAGCATATGGATAGAAAGGGGGTGGGGGAGACATCTCAGAGGTATACTTTCCCACTCCTGTCCTATATAACATTTGCTTATAATTGCTTTAACTCGGGAAGAGGTGTAGCGGGAGGGGAAGAGGAGAGGGGAAAAAAAAAAAAAAAAAAAAAAAAAAAAAAAACTCTTACTTTTACTCTTTTTCCTTCCCCTTTAAAACACCTCCCATCTTTACGCCCAGAGAAAATCATATGTTGTATTACTAACCATTGCTCCAACCTTGCTGTATAGGATAGTTCGTATAACAAATTATACTATAATAACCAAAAACCAGCATCTAATCTTCACTATTCCGTACATCTTGTAGTAAATAAGAGAAAAAAATAAATAAATAAATAAACTCCTCCCATCTTTATGCCTGTAATAAATCCTAAATTGTATTACTCTATATTGCATAACAATCTTATTAACATCCCCAATAACTATACCTTGTTATGTGATAAATACGTGAATCAAACTATATAACCACACCCATAAATCAAAATCCGTTCCATATTATTTCAAATTTCCTAAAATGTATCAAAAAAAAAAAAAAAAAAAAAAAAAAACCCCCTCCTCCCATCCTTATACCTGTAATAAATCATAAATTGTGTTGCCCTATATTGCGAAACAAGCTTGTTGATATCCCCAATATCTATACCTTATAATGTGATAAAATCGTGGATCAAACTAACACTCATAGACCAAAATCCATTCCTCACAGTTCCATATTTCCTGAAATATAAAAAAAAAAAAAAAAAAAAAAAAAAAAAAAAAGAGCCCACCTCCCATCTATTATCCCCGTAGTGTATCATACATCGTGTTATCCTATATTGCAAAACAATCTTGTTAACATCCCTATTATATATACCTTGTTTATGATATATTTCGTGCATCAGATTAAGTAAAAACAACTATAAACCAGGGTCTATTCCTCATTATTCCATATTTCTTGTAAAAAGAACAAAAAAAAAAAAAAAAAAAAAAAAAAAAAAAAAAAGGGGTGGTCTTTATTATCGTCCCCAATGACTAATATAATGTGTAATAATTTATGTGAATCTACTTGACACTGTATGCAACAAAAATTCTGCTCCTCCCTAATCCGTGCTTATTGCTTACAAATGTCTCTTACTCTGCCTGTTTCATTCCCCCAGCTATGTGTACATATCCTAACCCCACTATTACCAGTAACCTATCCCCAGTGTTTGTGCTCTTTATAACATAATATATTAAAAACTATTCACTAGTGATGTGCCAAAAAAAAAAAAAAAAAAAAAAAAAAAAAAAGACCCCATCTACCCCATTATATCATTTCCCTTATTGGTATTGAACATTCTTTATCTGAACCATTAGTTGTACTTATGTTAAAGTAGTAAATCAGATCTAGATATTACAAAAAATAAATAAATGAGTGAATAAATAAATAAATAAATAAAAATAAATAATAATAATAATGATAAATAAGCAGCCCCCTCTTCCCCTTGCTTCACAGTCTCTATCTACCCACTATCTTAATCACACCGAGTTAATTAAGTCTTCCTCCTGTGAATAATGTCATATTATATACTAAAAAAAAAAAAAAAACCTCCCCCAACCCCAGTCCATCTGCAAGTGACCTATTAGGGCTTTCTGAGTCCTTTCGTGAACGAAATAGGCCAGTCTGGTAATTCTACTGATGGTAACTTAAGAATTGCCAGAAACTGCGGTAGATCTTCCAAATCACTAAATACAGCCGTTAGTCCTTCTTTCTGTGCCTGTAATTGAAATGGAAATTTCCATCTATATTGTAAGTTATTTCTTCTTAGTTGTTCCACCAGGGGCTTTAAAGCTCTTCTTCGGTCCAACGTAAATTTTGATAGGTCTTGAAATAGCAGCAGTGGATCTCCCTCATGCTGGATATTTTTATTCTGACGTGCTGCAAACATGATTCTATCCTTTATCTGAGCGTAGTGCATTTTGCAAATGACGTCCCGTGGTTTACTCGGATCTGTTCTCCTTTTCCCCGCTACTCTATGAGCACGGTCAATTATTAGGTCTTTTATTTCTATATCCTGGGTTAATTCCTGAAAAATTTTCTGGAGTGTTGCTGTCAGTTCTTCTGTGCTCACGTCTTCTTTTAACCCTCTAATTCTGATGTTAGATCTTCTACTTCTATTTTCTTGCTCATCCAGGCAGTTAATTAGTTGATTTATTTGCTTTTCTTGATCTTGGGCACTATCCTTTATGTTAATTAGTTCTTGTTCTGTTTTTGAGATTCTGGTATCTAATATGGCTGTTTTTTCTTGTGTGGTTTTTATGGTTGTCTTCAGTTCTTGTATCTCTACTTTATATGAGTTTTCCAATCTTTGCACATATTGATCCATATCTGTCCTAGTTGGGAGAGATTGAATGTATTGTCTCAAATCCCAATATTCTTTACCCCCTTCTCTTGGGTCATTAAGTGAGCCTGTTGTGTCTATTGGTGAGCTGTTTCTAGGGTGATCTATCTGCTCTTCCTCTGATGATCTAGATGCCCCCGAGACTTCCGCAATATTTGAAATTTCTTGTGATGTATGTAGAGCTTGAGTTACACGGGGGGATTGTAGCTGCAGTTGTTGAAAAATCTCTTTTATATCAGGTGTTTGTGTAGTTTGTGCCCCTGTAGGGTTTTTATCTTTGATTTTTGTTTTGTCTTTCCTTTCTCCTTGAGATTGTGGTGTTTTGTTTCCTTTCTTGGGTGCCATGTTTCTGATAGACCTTGTTTCTTCTCTCTCCTCCCTCCTCTCTCTCCCTTTTTAACCGCTTATTAACCTTTTAGTGTCCTTTTTAGATGACCAGACTATATAGGGTAGTGTACATCACCCTTTAACCTCCTAGATTGAGATTAGAGATGCTGAACAGTTCTATTGGATAAACTCTATTATTAAAACACACTGTAGAATATTATTTGTCCAGCTCTTCTTCCAGTATTATAATCATTTGCACCAATCCCTTTAGTTCATACAGCATCCCTTTTTCAAAAAGAAACTAGTAATGTTGTCTCAGTCCACAGTATTTGTGATTTAATGCAGTCTCTATGCCACTTTAAACGTTACTTTATAAGACCATGTGCATCTTTAATCATACCTAGTCTCTGGCATCTTCAGTCTCCTTACTTTTTCCCTGTAGCCCAGCAACTGTAGGTTATAGGAAGGTAGATCTCCCGGTCCTCCTGATCACTGCTGTTTGAGACCCTTGTACCGCCGCCGGAGTGTGCGTCTCACGAGCGAGCCGCCCCTGCCGCCTGCATGAGCAGACACGCCGAGGCACTCGCCTGTCTCCGCGCTGACTCCTGGCTTCGTCTTCGGTCTCACTCCCAGCACTCCACAGGTGACGTTTCTTCCCGGGGCTCTCGATCTCACCCTCCTCCTGCTTTAGCTACCTTTGCTACTGCTTGATAAGTCGCTCCATTGTCGGGGATAGCCTTCGGCTGTTTAACTCAGGTGTCTAGGCATTTGAATCAGCCGCCCAGACCATCCTGAACTCCAGCGTCTCCAATCAGTGCAGCGTGTCAATCGCTCGAC
This sequence comes from Aquarana catesbeiana, assembly GCF_042186555.1. Taxonomy (NCBI): domain Eukaryota; kingdom Metazoa; phylum Chordata; class Amphibia; order Anura; family Ranidae; genus Aquarana; species Aquarana catesbeiana. The sequence continues at coordinate 808,388,088 of NC_133325.1, read as the reverse complement.
CTCTCTAAACGGCCATCTTGGGCGTCAACTCCTCCCCCCATAAAAATATTTTTTTATTTTTTTTCATTCTTTAGCAGAGGCCCTTGAGAATAAAATGGCAATCGTTGCAAATATTTTAGGTCACACTGTATTTGAGCATTGATTTTTCAAACGCACTTTTTTTGGAAAAAATTCACTTTTAATAAAAAAAAAAAAAAAAAAAACACACACAAGATGTAACCAGATTTTTTTTTTTTGTAAAATATAAAAGATGATGTTACGCCGAGTAAATAGATACCGAACATGTCAGGCTTTAAAATTGCGCCAAACTATTGTACTTAAAAATCCCCATAAGTGATGCTTTAAACATTTCTACAGGTTATCAGATTAGTTACAGAGAAGGTCTGGTGCTAGAATTATTGTTATTATTATGTGTGGTACGAATACATATGTGGGCGGGACCTACGTGTGCATTCGCCACTGGTCATGAGCACAGGGGCTGGGGGTGCTTTTTTTTTTACTTTTTTTTTTTTTTTTTTTTTTTTTCATTATTATTCATTTGATCACATTTGTTTCATTTTACTGTCCCTTTAAAAAAAACATTTTCTTGATCCCTTTTATCGCTATCACAAGAAATGTAAACATCCCTTGTGATGGTAATACCACATGACAGGATCTCTTTATGGAGGACCAAAATCTCTTCTCTACAATAGATAGAATGAAATAAAAAAAAAAAAAACATCTAGTAGTGCTTTAAAAAAAAGCTTCTCAGATCACTTTTAGTGGTTTAGAGAATTGCTGGGTGAAAAAAAAAATACGGGATGTCGATGCCGCCCCAGTATTCCACTTCAAACCAGGAACGTCGTTTGACAATGACCCGATATGAAAGTGATGAAATCAGACAGGTCTTCATTAAGTCTCTCTGCTGGCCAGCAGGGCGGAGCGCTCATCCAGAATGGTGTACAGACACCTCCATTCCTTCTCTAAGGGGATGTATTTATGGTCTGTCTTTCTCCTGTGTAGGTGATGTTGGTGTCTCTGTGTGCTGGAGGAGTCGGACTAAATCTGATTGGTGGGAACCACCTCTTCCTATTGGACATGCACTGGTAACGCCCCATTTCCTCTGATCCCCCAACTGCACCACCTCCTGGTGCTGACCGCACCCTTCTCCTATTACCTCTACTTACCGCACTCTCCTATTCCATCCCTCTACTGACCGCACTCTCCTATTCTATCCCTCTACTGACCGCACTCTCCTATTCCATCCCTCTACTGACCGCACTCTCCTATTCCATCCCTCTACTGACCGCACTCTCCTATTCCATCCCTCTACTGACCGCACTCTCCTATTCTATCCCTCTACTGACCGCACTCTCCTATTCTATCCCTCTACTGACCGCACTCTCCTATTCCATCCCTCTACTGACCGCACTCTCCTATTCCATCCCTCTACTGACCGCACTCTCCTATTCTATCCCTCTACTGACCGCACTCTCCTATTCTATCCCTCTACTGACCGCACTCTCCTATTCCATCCCTCTACTGACCGCACTCTCCTCCTATTCCATCCCTCTACTGACCGCACTCTCCTATTCCATGCCTCTACTGACCGCACTCTCCTATTCCATCCCTCTACTGACCGCACTCTCCTCCTATTCCATCCCTCTACTGACCGCACTCTCCTATTCCATGCCTCTACTGACCGCACTCTCCTCCTATTCCATGCCTCTACTGACCGCACTCTCCTCCTATTCCATGCCTCTACTGACCGCACTCTCCTCCTATTCCATCCCTCTACTGACCGCACTCTCCTCCTATTCCATCCCTCTACTGACCGCACTCTCCTCCTATTCCATCCCTCTACTGACCGCACTCTCCTCCTATCCCTCTACTGACTGCACTCTCCTCCTATTCCATGCCTCTACTGACCGCACTCTCCTCCTATTCCATCCCTCTACTGACCGCACTCTCCTCCTATTCCATCCCTCTACTGACCGCACTCTCCTCCTATTCCATGCCTCTACTGACCGCACTCTCCTCCTATTCCATCCCTCTACTGACCGCACTCTCCTCCTATTCCATCCCTCTACTGACCGCACTCTCCTCCTATTCCATCCCTCTACTGACCGCACTCTCCTCCTATTCCATGCCTCTACTGACCGCACTCTCCTCCTATTCCATCCCTCTACTGACCGCACTCTCCTCCTATTCCATGCCTCTACTGACCGCACTCTCCTCCTATTCCATGCCTCTACTGACCGCACTCTCCTCCTATTCCATCCCTCTACTGACCGCACTCTCCTCCTATTCCATCCCTCTACTGACCGCACTCTCCTCCTATTCCATCCCTCTACTGACCGCACTCTCCTCCTATTCCATCCCTCTACTGACCGCACTCTCCTCCTATTCCATCCCTCTACTGACCGCACTCTCCTCCTATTCCATCCCTCTACTGACTGCACTCTCCTCCTATTCCATCCCTCTACTGACTGCACTCTCCTCCTATTCCATCCCTCTACTGACCGCACTCTCCTCCTATTCCATCCCTCTACTGACCGCACTCTCCGATTCTATCCCTCTACTGACTACAGTGTAATGAAGCAAAGAAATGATTGGGAGAGTTCTCAGTCGTCTGTGTCTGTGTCTGATTATCTACCTCCCCCTTCCCCTCAGGAATCCGGCACTGGAGGACCAGGCGTGTGACCGCATATACCGTGTAGGACAACGCAAGGACGTGGTGATACACAGGTCAGAGGAGTCCTCCAATGCGATCACAGCAAAGGAATCGCACAGACAATGTATTACTGACATACACAGGGGCCACATCCTATTATCGTAGCTCCACCCCTCCCTTCACATCCTATTATCATAGCTCCACCCCCCTTCACATCCTATTATCATAGCTCCACCCCTCCCTTCACATCCTATTATAGCTCCACCCCTCCCTTCACATCCTATTATCATAGCTCCACCCCTCCCTCTACATCCTATTATCATAGCTCCACCCCTCCCTTCACATCCTATTATCATAACTCCACCCCTCCCTTCACAGCCTATTATCATAGCTCCACCCCTCCCTTCACATCCTATTATCATAGTTCCACCCCACCCTCCGTGTCGTCCTATCATAGTTCCACCCCTTCCTTTCGTGTCCTCCTATCATAGTTCCACCCCTTCCTCCGTGTCCTCCTATCATATATCATATCACCTGTAATCACTCTGTGCTGCCCCCTGCAGGTTTGTGTGTGAGGGGACGGTGGAGGAGAAGATCGCCCAACTTCAGGAGAAGAAGAAGGAATTGGCAAAGAAAGTCCTGACCGGAAACGGCACCACCTTCACCAAACTCACCCTGGCCGATCTGCGGCTGCTGTTTGGGGTGTAACCTGAGTAGTCGCTCTATCAGTGGTGTAGTGTGGTGATCGGGCGCTGGGTACGCTGGTCTGCCCCTCCCCCCCACACTACATCTGGGGTGGGCTCCGGACTTAAGTTGGATAACCTGTTATTTATCTGTTTGGGTGCCCTATGAGTGTTCCTGAAAACACTACGCGGCCCGTGAGCGTCGCCGTCTGTATTATTTATTTTATTATTTCTGTTATCTGTGTTCTGTGTAATAAAACTCAACTTTTATAATGTTGGTGTGTTTTCTGTATTATTATAATTCGGTGTCTGGGGGTGAGGATATACACTACTACATGGGTGGCACTATGGCTTAGTGGTTGGCCCTTTTTGCCTCGCAGCACTGGGGTCCTCCGTTCAGATCCCAACCAGGACAACATCTGCATGGAGTATGTATGTTCTCCCTGTGCTTGTGTGGGTTTCCTTCCGCACTCCAAAGACATGCCAATAGGTTCATTGGTGTCAGAAACCATGAAATCAGACCAAAACAGAAGTACACTTATATCACACTTGTTTAATAATAAAAGTAAACAGAAGAAACATAGTCAAAACACAGCCAGAGTTTGGTAACCGGAACGGATAGTCAGACAAGCCAGAAAGTCGGGGATCAGTGTAGTGGAACAGCAAGCAGGATCTGGAGCCAGAAGGAATGTCAGCCAAGCAAGTCTTAAACAGGAATGCAGGAGATTCTGTGATGTTGACCAAGGCGAAGGCAGAGCTCCTCTGGGCTGGACGGCTTAAGTAGCCAGGACTGACGAGCAGGATATCATCAACAGGTGAGTCACTGTGGAGAGAGACAGGAGCTGGCAATAAGCCGACAGCTGAGCGGCCAGCTCACAGAAGGAAGGGCTGAGCCCAGCCCTGACATGTAGCTGCTGTCTAAGTTGGATGTATTGTGTGTATGTACAGAGGGGAAAATAATGATTGGCTCCCCTGCAGATTGTGTAAGTTTTGCCCACTTACAAAGAAATGAAGGGTCTATAATTTTTATCACAGGTGTATTTTATATGACAGAAACAGAATATCAACCAAAAATCCAGAAAACATACATGATACGCAGTTCAGCGAGTAAAATAAGTATTTGATCCCCTACCAACCAACAATAATTCTGCCCCCCACAGACTGGCTCCAGTAGGTCCTCATGTGGTACACAGATTAGTCCTGTCAATGTAAGAAGGTTCTCCTAACGACAACTCGTTATAAAAGAAAAAAGTTGAAGTGGTTAATGAATAATAAAAAAAAAAAATATATAGTTACCCCATTTTTTTGTATAATGTGAAAGATAATGTTACGCCGAGTAAATGGATACCCAACATGTCACGCTTTAAAATTGCGCACACTCGTGGAATGGTGCCAAACTTAGGTACTTCCCATGGGGGCCCCTCCCTGGAGAGCATTTTCTCCTTTTGGCGATCCATCTACGCCCGGGTTTGTCCACCTCAGCTCCCGGGACTGATGTCTACACCCGGTCGGCCTTCCGGCCCTCCATGCCTTTGCCTAGTCCCATTGACATCTCTGTAAGTAGTTGTGGTAAATTGGGGTCATTCCCCCTCTCCTTTTCCTATCTAAAACAATGATTATTTTAGTTTACCCTATAAATTAACTATGTGTTTCAATACATACAGACATCTACCTCATACTTGCTCCTGAAGAGTGGCAGTCGCCACGAAACGCGTAGAGCCAATAGATGCCCTTTTCGCTCATACTGTACTGTATCAATACTTACCAATTGTATCGTACCAACAAATCTAGACATAGTTTTCTATCAGGGAGACACGCTTCTATGAAAATGGCTTTCTATGATGTGCATGATATGAACTCATTATGCTAATATTGTTGTTGTCATTTCTATTGTTACACCTATCCACCTAATGTACTTTGTTTTTATATAATATTTAACATTGTGAACTTATTATGTCATTATTTTATTATGGTATCATTATTACTATTGTTACTATTTTTTACCATCAATAAACCATTGACTGCTATTTGTTGCCTTGCAATGCTGTCATCAATGCCCATAGTTATATTATATCTAGAACAGCCCATTTTTCATATGTATCGTGATTTCTCCAGGGATGCATTCTTCATATAAAGTCCCACCCTCCTTTCTCCTTATCAAACTTCGGTACTTAAAGCGGGATTCCGGCCGCAGTTCCCAGAAGACAACGGGGCCGCTCACTGAGGAGCAGGACACGCCACGGAATAGGAAGAGGCAGATTAGGAAGACTGCCTAGCAACAAGGGTTTAGGTAAGTTTAAAAAATTTTAGTTTTTTTTTTCAAATGGTTTTTTTTTTTTTTTTTTTGGTGAATTATTTTTTTTTTCAGAGTGGCCCTCCACTTTAAAAATCTCCATAGGTGACAACATTTTTTTTTTTTTTTTTTTGTTACAGTTTACCTCTTCATAGTTACAGAGGAGGTCTAGTGCTAGAATTATTGCTCTCGCTCTAACGGTTTGAACGCTGTTTAAATATGCAGACACAACTTACAGATGTGGTCGCTTCTGCGCACCAAGGGATGGGGCGCTTTACTTTTTTTTTTTCTTATTTATTTTATTTATTTATCTTCTATCACTTTTATTCCTATTATAAGGGATGTAAACATCCTTTGTAAAAGAAATAAGCATGACAGAAGAGATCTGGGGGTCAAAAAGACCTCACATCTCTCATTTTACCTTTTTAAAAGCCAAGTCTCGCAACTTTAAAGTGATTTGTAAAGGTAAATAAAAAAAAAAATAAACATATCATACTTACCTCCACTGTGCAGCTCGTTTTGTACAGAGTGGCCCCGACCCTCCTCTTCTGGGGTCCCCCCGCGGCTCCTCCCCACATCAGATAACCCCCTAGGAGAAGCGCTTCCCCGAGGGGGTTACCTTGTAGGCGCGCTCCCGAGTCCAGCATTCGCCATCCATAGAGGCCAAATGCAGGACTCGGCTCCGCCCCCTGGCACTCACATTGTTGGATTTGATTGACATTAGCCATTTTCCCTCCCCGGTGTCATGTGACTCGTTAGTGTTACAAGGTCTCAGGTGTGAATGGGGAGCAGGTGTGTTAAATTTGGTGTTATCGCTCTCACTCTCTCATACTGGTCACTGGAAGTTCAACATGGCACCTCATGGCAAAGAACTCTCTGAGGATCTGAAAAAAAGAATTGTTGCTCTACATCAGGGGTCTTCAAACTACGGCCCTCCAGTTGTTCATGAACTACAATTCCCATCATGTCTAGTCATGTCTGTGAATGTCAGAGTTTTACAATGCCTCATGGGATGTGTAGTTCCGCAACAGCCGGAAGGCCGTAGTTTGAAGACCCCTGCTCTACATAAAGATGGTCTAGGCCTGTGATGGCGAACCTTGGCACCCCCAGATGTTTTGGAACTACATTTCCCATTATGCTCCACTACACTGAGGAGTGCCTGAGCATCATGGGAAATGTAGTTCCAAAACATCTGGGGTGCCAAGGTTCTCCATCACTGGCCTAGGCTATAAGAAGATTGCCAAGACCCTGAAACTGAGCTGCAGCACGGTGGCCAAGACCATACAGCGGTATAACAGGACAGGTTCCACTCAGAACAGGCCTCGCATGGTCCACCAAAGAAGTTGAGGTCACGTGCTCCGCGTCATATCCAGAGGTTGTCTTTGGGAAATAGACGTATGGGTGCTGCCAGCATTGCTGCAGAGGTTGTAGGGGTGGGGGGTCAGCCTGTCAGTCCTCAGACCATACGCCGCACACTGCATCAAATTGGTCTGCATGGCTGTCATCCCAGAAGGAAGCCTCTTCTAAAGATGATGTACAAGAAAGACCGCAAACAGTTTGCTGAAGACTAAGGTAAGTGGTATGGCAGCCTGGTTCTCTTGTATCAATCTGGTGTGGCCCCCAAGCTGAAGTCACTGCTGGCTTCTTATTTAGAAATGTTGTTACACACGGGGACAACCCTTTCTACTTCCATCATCTACTGCCACTTATTTCTCTGAGGGAAACCAATTATATATCCAAACCCTAGATGGCACTATAATATCATACATGACACGGGTCATAGATTTCAGAAGGTCAGGCTGTACTGGATGTAAGTAGGCAATCGCTAAACTAGAATTGGGATTTCTACATTACTTGCCCGGTCATTGCTTCACCTTCGGTCTCGCAAGCCACTGCAGTGAGTCAATGTTGTCCTCCTGCGAGGTGTCAGCACTGAGAGGTTTCCTGACATTCAGCACCACATTTATGGGTCGGTCCTCTCGCTGCTGTGACAAGGCGGTGCGGGTTTATCTTGCTGCATGCTTACATCAGTTCATTGTTCTAAGGCCCAACCCCCGGGCACAATGTATGACGTGGGGAACAGTTCCAGCCTCTCAGGTTTGTATTGTAGTCTGCGTCCTGCTGGGGATATTTCCCAATATGGAAGTGATAAAGAAATGAGTGATAGAGATGAGCGAGTTTTGGGTGGAGGAACCTGACTGACCTGCACCTCAACCCGATAGAACACCTTTGGGATGAATTAGAGCAGAGGCTGCAAGCCAGGCCTTCTCATCCAACATCAGTGCCTGACCCCATAAATGGAAGAATGTTCAAACATTCCCATAGACACACTCCTAAAGAATTGTTTTCATTCAGCCACATTGGAGGGTTTTCCCCATGAACGGCCTGTGTAAGGTCATGATTCAGCATCTCAATCGGATTTAGGTCCGGGCTTTGACTAGGCCGCTCCAAATCCTAAATTTTGCTTTTTATTTTTAGCCATTCAGAGGTGGACTTGTGTGTTTCGGATCATTGTCCTGCTACATAACCCAAGTGAGCTTGCAGTCAGGAACTGATGGCCGGACATTCTCCTTTAGGATTTTCTGGTAGAGCTCAGAATTCCTGGTTCCATCAATGATGGTAGGTCGTCCAGGTCCTCAAGCTGCAAAGCAGCCCCAGCCCATCCCCCTACCACCACCATGTCTGACTGTTGGGATGATGTTCTTGTTATGAAATGCTGTGTTAGTTTTATGCCAGATGTAACGGGACGCACACCTTCCAAAAAGTTCAACTTTTGTCTTATCAGTCCTCAGAATATTTGCCTAAAAGTCTTGGGGATAATCCAGATGTTTTTTGGTAAATGTGAGATGAGCCTTTGTGTTCTTTTTGCTCAGCGGTGGCTTTGGCCTTGGAACTCTCCCATGGAGGCCATTTTTGCCCAGTCTCTTTCTTATTGGTGAACCAACACTGATCTTATCTGAGGGAAGTGAGGCCTGCAGGTCTTTAGATGTTGTTCTGGGTTCTTTTATGACCTCCTGGATGAGTCCTCGTTGTGCTCTTGGAGTAATATTTGTAGGCCGGTCACTCCTGGGAAGGTTCTCCACTGTTCCAAGTTATCTCCATTTGTGGATAATGGCTCTCACCAATTGGCTGAAGTCCCAAAGTCTTAGAAATGGCTTTGTAACCCTTTCCAGACTGATACACGGCAATTACTTTGTTTCTCATCTGTTCTTGAATTTCTTTAGATCACGGCACGGTGTGTGGCTTTTTTTTTTTTTAGATGTTTTAGCGTGCTTCACTTTGCCAGACAGCTTCTATTTAAGTGATTTCTTGATTCAACAGGTCTGGCAGTAATCAGGTCTGGGTCTGGCAAGTGAAAATTAACTCAGCTTTGCAAAAAAATGTGCTGATCACAGTTTATTTATGATTTAGCAAGGAGGGGGCAATTACTTTTTCACACCACTGTATCGCTGGAGAGGGTGTGTGATGTTCTGGGAACCTTCACCCATCTAGGATGGCATCGTCCAATCACACAAAACTTTTGAAAAACAAAGACGTGCTACAGGAAAAATGTGGAATAGAATTTCTGCTAGACCCTTGGCAATATCTTGTTCACATGACACACCTCAAAAAGAACCTTTTTACATCCAGATTTTTGGGTTTTTATGATTACAGCTACATTTTTACTGCTTGTGGTTTATTGTAAGTATCATACTACATATATGTATGGGCAGACAAGAACTCATGTACACCAGATATAGTGCTGTGAAAAAGTATTTGTCCCCTTCCTGATATTTCTTTTGCATATTTTTTTTACACTCTAATCATTCAGATCATCAAACAAATGTTAATATTACAGAAAGATAACCCGAGTAAATACAGAATGCAGTTCTTATATGATGTTCGGTCCAATGTCAGGATATCCTGGAGGGCTGGATGTATAGAGTCAGGACGGGCAGTGACCTCTCACCTATGGAGAATGAGGGAGGGTTTCCTATCATATAACACCATCCCCCGACTACTACTAAAGAAAAAATACATCAACTACGAGGAATGGAAGAAATGACTCAGAATGAGAGAGATACTAATCAGACGTTCTGCAGTATGTGACGTGAACCTTCACACCCAACACAGATATCCTCAGTCTAAACATCTTAAAGTGGAGTTCCAGCTTGTTTTTTTTTTAAACACCCCCACGATGGTCACAACGAATCCAATACATTATAGCAGTGGTTTCCAAACTGCAGCCTGTGGGCCAAATGCGCGGGGGGGGGATCGCTGATTGGCACTGACTGGCATCACTGCTGAGCACTGATAGGGCGGCACTTATGGGCACCAATGAGACAGCACTGATAGGTTGCACTTATGGGCAATGATAGGCTGCACTGACTGGCATCTCCGATGGGCACTGGCATCACTGATGGGCACTGACTGGCATCACTGTTGGGCACTGTTGGGGCTGCACTGATGATCAGTGATTATCTGTACAATCTCCCCTGTGAAGAGATGCCGCTGATCAGCTCTCCTCTCCTCACAATCTGTCAGTGTGGGGAGAGGAGAGCCAATAAACGGCACTTCTGTGTTTACATGTGATCAGCTGTGATTGGACACAGGCGATCACATGGGTAGAGAGCCGCATCATTGGCTCTTTACTGAGATCAGGGTGGCGCCATGTTCCGGGGACACACAAGCGCGGTGAGATTGGGGCGATGTCATATGACGTCTTCCCAGAACGAGAGCGGATCCCGCTGTCATTTGTCTATTCGGCGGGTGGGAGGAGGTTAATTACGATCCGGACCCTCTACTTCCTCCTGCATTGAATTGTCTTGTAATTGTACGGTCTGCCCTCGTGTTGTAAACCAGTGCCACCTTTCTTCAGTCACGGCACCCTATAAAATTATGGAGAGTCTGGAGGCTCCTCATTATAAAATGTAATAATACTAAACGAATACTTTTACATAAGAAAGAAACATCCAGACATGTAGAACATCCAATGATTTATTCTTACAAAGCAAATACACTATTGTACACTGGTGGCGACTAGTATTCCGATGTTTCTCTTCTCCCAAAGTTGCTCACCCTCATTCAGCTAATGTTACATCAGTACTGAGGGGGAGGGGCAAATAAGGATGTTGTGTAGGCGCCTGATGTCCACCTTATTAATCAATGACGTCATTGGTTGTTAGGATGCCATTGGCTAGAAGCTTATTTTTTGGGAAATTTTTAGGCATTTTTCCAAGGCACCCCTGAAGAAACCTGAAGTCACCCCAGTGCCTGGGTACCCTGATAGTAAAGCGCTGTGCAAACTGCTGGTGATATATAAATCCTGTATAATAATATTAATAATGTATCTCTTATCTCATTCCCATCCCCCCTCCACTCCTCCTTCCTCTTGGGTTAGCCCCGTGTCTTTGTCTCTATGTCTACACCATATTGTACACGGTGGGGTGTTGGTAGTTGTACTTCCCGTACATTTTATGGACTTGTCTTATCCTTCTATCTGGATTTCCATTTTCAAAACTTTTTCTGAAATCAACAGAGAGAAAAAGAGGGACCCTCCAAATCATTCATCACCCCCCCCCCCACCCCCTAAGTACGAGGGTGAAAAGGGCTGTGCCCACCAGCTCCCAATCACAATTCATTTTATTGAAGTAAGATCAGTAAAAGATGGCTTCTGATTGGTCGCTCTGTGATCTGCCCATAAGCTTTTCTGCTTATGCTAGTAATCATTTGAAGGAAAGACAACTCTACTAACTGGTATTTTCCCAAAGAGCACTGGGAGTAAGGTGCATCATGATGGCGAATGAAAATGCACAGATGTTTCATTGGTCAGCCCTAATATCAGAACCAATCACGGATCAGGAAAAGGGAGATTGCACAGTGCCAGTCGTAGTCCATCCTACAAAAACACTTGAAGGACCGATCTTCATCTTCTGTGTCATCTGGCTGTTTGTGACCACACAAGTGGATCGGGGACCGTGTTCTTCATCCAGGCAGATCCCCCATCTGTTGTGTCCTGCCTCTGACCACACAAATGATTTGGGGACCATGTTCTTCACCCGGGCAGAACCCCCAACCTCTGTGTCCTGCTTTTGACCAAACAAATTAAGTGGCCACCATGTTCTTCACCCGGGCAGAACCCCAACCTCTGTGTCCTCTGTGTCCTGCCTTTGACCACAATGTTCTTTATCCAGACAGAACCCCCAACCTTTGTGTCCTGCCTTTTACCACACAAATGGAGTGGAGACCATGTTCTTTATCCAGGTAGAACCCTGTCCTCTATGTCCTGCCTTTGTCCACACAAATGGATTGGGGAGCATGTGCTTCATCCAGGCAGAACCTCATCCTCTGTGTCCTGCCTTTGACCACACAAATGGAGTGAGGACCTTTTGCCTCATTGAGACATAACCCTGTCCTCTGTGTCCTTTGTGTCCTGCCTCTGACCACACAAATGATTTGGGACCATGTTCTTCATCCAGGCAGAACCCCAACCTCTGTGTCCTGCCTTTGACCACACAAATAAAGTGGCCACAATGTTCTTCATCCAGGCAGAACCCCATCCTCTGTGTCCTTTGTGTCCTGCCTTTGACCACACAATTGAAGCAGGGACTGTGTAGTTCATCCAGGTAGAACCCTGTTCTCTGTGTCCTGCCTTTGACCACACAAATGGGGTAGGGGCCATGTTCTTCATCGAGGCAGAACCCTGTCCTCTGTGTTCTCTGCCTGTTGGAATGGGGACCACAAGCTGCATCACTACCCAGAAGAGCTGACGCTCTACATGACTTTTTCTGTGTTCCTTTCCTGATACAGCTTGATGGGCCCAGCAAGTGTCAGAAGGTGACAACATCTCCTCTCATAGAGCGACAGTCCTGAGTAAGTTTCTGGGGGCCGAGTCCTTCACACCGCTACACTCTGACTTCTCCAATATGGACCCACAACATGACCAATGGGAACGTCCAGGGTGACCCTTGTGGCCGTGTCCGCAGCCCTGATACCCCCCTAGGGAAAGGAGACAGAGATATGAGAAATCATGTGACACGGGGAGGGGGGACACACTGGGGAGATCCCCCTCCATCCACTTACCTGGCATTGTGCCTCCACATCCACAGCGAGCGTCCTTCTGACCTCCACTGGAGCAGAACGTACAGCAGTGGTAGATACCGGGGTGGGAGCGCGGGGTGCCTTTCACTGTCACATTAAAGGGGGATCCCTGGAGGAAGACAATGACAGATATTAACCCCTTCAAGTCTCGTTACCTTCTATACAACAGAGCAAAAAAAGTAGTTTTACTGTAAATAGAAAGTATACATTTTGTTCTGCATGTTTAGAATTACTCGGATGTTTCTTTTTATTATTATTTTTTTCCACATTTTCTTGTAATGTGAAAAAAAAAAAAAACAGATGAAAGCAAAAAAAAAAAAGAATAATGGTAAAAAAAATTTGAAATAAAAAAACACGAAAAATATTAGCTAAGGTGAGAAGGTGAGGAAGGAGCTAATGGACCAATTGGTATTTTTCTATCTTCTCTCTTTTAGGGTAATTCGGGCTGATTAGGGTTAACTGAGGGTCAATAAGGGGTTAAATATCAATACATCTTCAGATAAACTTGTACGGTTTCTGGAAGGTTCTGAATGCGATGGGGCTGCAGCGGCAGCTATTTCCAGTGCAGCCCCAACACATAGACGAGGTCCAATGCCTGGCTTTCTATGGTGTCAGGTCACGTTCAGCAAGGGTCACTGGTGTGAACGGGGCTATAAGGGATGTCACATGCAGTGGAAAGGTCACGCCTCGGATCTACAATACATACATAGGAAATAGTAAATACAAAACGACACATTGTTACATTGTATTACTGGGTGACACTTGTAGACTTTCTGCAAGTGTCTCTTTACACAGCAGGAGCGGCATTTTGACAGCTGGTGATTGGTGCTGCAGGGGGGGAGGAGCTGGATGTAAGAGATACAGAATGCTTCTTTGTCAGCACATGAACTGATTGGCTCCTTGTACTGCTTCTCCCTCCTCTAGTCTGAGTTCTGCTGTACGGGGACTACAAGAGGCGGATACTAAGTCAAATACAAGGACTTAACCACCTGCCTACCGGGGACTGTCACCCCCTTTCCTGACCAGATCAACTTTCAGCTTTCAGCGCTGTCCCATTTTGAATGACAATTACTCAGTCATGCTACACTGTACTCATATACAATTGTTATCATTTCTTTCACATAAAATAGAGACTTATTTTGGTGATATGTAACTAGTTGCCGACCGGCCGCCGCAGTTCCACTGCGGCAAGTTGGCTCCCCTCCTGCGCGAATCACCATCATTGTATGCTGGGCGCGTGGACGCACGTGCCTATTCACAAGCGGGGGAGCCAACCAGCAGGTCCGGCAGACGCCCGCGATCGCTCAAAAAACAGGCAGAACGGGGATCTGTCAGATCCCCTGTTCTGTCAGGGGAGGAGAGACAGATCGTCTGTTCCTAGTGATCGGGAACAGCGATCTCTCTCCTCCTCCAGTCAGTCCCCTCCCCCCGACAGTTAGCAACACCTCCCAGGGAACACTTAACCCCTTGATCGCCCCCCTAGTGTTAACCCCTTCACTGCCAGTGACATTTATACAGTAATCAGTGGCTATTTATAGCTCTGATCGCTGTATAAATGTCACTGGTCCCAGAAAAGTGTCTGATCTATCCACTGCAATGTCGCAGTAGCGCAGAAAATTGCAGATCACCACCATTACTAGTAAAAAAATAATAATAATAATAAAAATGCCATAAATCTATCCCATATTTTGTAGACGCTATACATTTTGCCCAAACCAATCAATATACGCTTATTGCGATTTTTTTTTTACCATAAATAGAAGAATATATATCGGCCTAAACTGAGGAAGAAATTAGTTATTTTTACATTTTTTTGGGATATTTATTATATCAAAAAGTAAAAAATATATTTATTTTTTCTAAAATTGTCGCTCTTCTTTTGTTTATAGTGTAAAAAATAAAAACCGCAGAGGTGATCAAATACCACCAAAAGAAACCTCTATTTGTGGGGAAAATTTGTGCGTCCAGCAGTGAGTGCCGCCCGTGTCCAGCAGTGAGTGCCGCCCGTGTCCAGCAGTGAGTGCACCGCCCGCGTCCAGCAGTGAGTGCCGCCCGCGTCCAGCAGTGAGTGCACCGCCCGCGTCCAGCAGTGAGTGCACCGCCCGCGTCCAGCAGTGAGTGCACCGCCCGCGTCCAGCAGTGAGTGCCGCCCGTGTCCAGCAGTGAGTGCCGCCCGTGTCCAGCAGTGAGTGCACCGCCCGCGTCCAGCAGTGAGTGCCGCCCGTGTCCAGCAGTGAGTGCACCGCCCGCGTCCAGCAGTGAGTGCCGCCCGTGTCCAGCAGTGAGTGCACCGCCCGCGTCCAGCAGTGAGTGCCGCCCACGTCCAGCAGTGAGTGCGCCGCCCGCGTCCAGCAGTGAGTGCCGCCCGCGTCCAGCAGTGAGTGCCGCCCGCGTCCAGCAGTGAGTGCACCGCCCGCGTCCAGCAGTGAGTGCACCGCCCGTGTCCAGCAGTGAGTGCCGCCCGCATCCAGCAGTGAGTGCCGCCCGCATCCAGCAGTGAGTGCCGCCCGTGTCCAGCAGTGAGTGCACCGCCCGCGTCCAGCAGTGAGTGCCGCCCGCGTCCAGCAGTGAGTGCACCGCCCGCGTCCAGCAGTGAGTGCCACCCGCGTCCAGCAGTGAGTGCCGCCCGCGTTCAGCAGTGAGTGCACCGCCCGCGTTCAGCAGTGAGTGCACCGCCCGCGTCCAGCAGTGAGTGCACCGCCCGCGTCCAGCAGTGAGTGCCGCCCGCATCCAGCAGTGAGTGCCGCCCGCGTTCAGCAGTGAGTGCACCGCCCATGTCCAGCAGTGAGTGCACCGCCCGTGTCCAGCAGTGAGTGCCGCCCGCGTCCAGCAGTGAGTGCACTGCTCGTGTCCAGCAGAGAGTGTTGCCCGCGTACAGCAGTGAGTGCACCGCCCACGTCCAGCAGTGAGTGCACCGCCCACGTCCAGCAGTGGGTGTCGCCCGCGTCCAGCAGTGAGTGCCGCCCGCGTCCAGCAGTGAGTGCCGCCCACGTCCAGCAGTGAGTGCCGCCCGCGTCCAGCAGTGAGTGCCGCCCGTGTCCAGCAGTGAGTGCCGCCCGTGTCCATCAGTGAGTGCACCGCCCGCGTCCAGCAGTTAGTGCCGCCCGTGTCCATCAGTGAGTGCACCGCCCGCGTCCAGCAGTGAGTGCCGCCCGTGTCCAGCAGTGAGTGCACCGCCCGCGTCCAGCAGTGAGTGCCGCCCGTGTCCAGCAGTGAGTGCACCACCCGCGTCCAGCAGTGAGTGCACCGCCCGCGTCCAGCAGTGAGTGCACCGCCCGCGTCCAGCAGTGAGTGCACCGCCCGCGTCCAGCAGTGAGTGCCGCCCGCGTCCAGCAGTGAGTGCACCGCCCGCGTCCAGCAGTGAGTGCACCGCCCGCGTCCAGCAGTGAGTGCCGCCCGCGTCCAGCAGTGAGTGCGCCGCCCGCGTCCAGCAGTGAGTGCCGTCCGCGTCCAGCAGTGAGTGCCGCCCGCGTCCAGCAGTGAGTGCGCCGCCCGCGTCCAGCAGTGAGTGCGCCGCCCGCGTCCAGCAGTGAGTGCCGCCCGCGTCCAGCAGTGAGTGCCGCCCGCGTCCAGCAGTGAGTGCCGCCCGCGTCCAGCAGTGAGTGCACCGCCCGCGTCCAGCAGTGAGTGCTGCCCGCGTCCAGCAGTGAGTGCACCGCCCGCGTCCAGCAGTGAGTGCCGCCCGCGTCCAGCAGTGAGTGCCGTCCGCGTCCAGCAGTGAGTGCACCGCCCGCGTCCAGCAGTGAGTGCACCACCCGTGTCCAGCAGTGAGTGCCGCCCACGTCCAGCAGTGAGTGCACCACCCGTGTCCAGCAGTGAGTGTTGCCCGCGTCCAGCAGTGAGTGCACCACCCGCGTCCAGCAGTGAGTGCACCGCCCGTGTCCAGCAGTGAGTGCACCGCCCACGTCCAGCAGTGAGTGCACCGCCCGCGTCCAGCAGTGGGTGTCGCCCATGTCCAGCAGTGAGTGCCGCCCGCGTCCAGCAGTGAGTGCCGCCCGCGTCCAGCAGTGAGTGCACCACCCCGTGTCCAGCAGTGAGTGTTGCCCGCGTCCAGCAGTGAGTGCACCGCCCATGTCCAGCAGTGAATGCCGCCCGCATCCAGCAGTGAGTGCGGCCCGCGTCCAGCAGTGAGTGCACCGCCCGTGTCCAGCAGTGAGTGCACCGCCCGCGTCCAGCAGTGAGTGCCGCCTGTGTCCAGCAGTGAGTGCACCGCCCGTGTCCAGCAGTGAGTGCACCGCCCGTGTCCAGCAGTGAGTGCACCGCCCGTGTCCAGCAGTGAGTGCACCGCCCGCGTCCAGCAGTGAGTGCACCGCCCGCGTCCAGCAGTGAGTGCCGCCCGCGTCCAGCAGTGAGTGCCGCCTGTGTCCAGCAGTGAGTTCACCGCCCGTGTCCAGCAGTGAGTGCACCGCCCGTGTCCAGCAGTGAGTGCCGCCCGTGTCCAGCAGTGAGTGCACCGCCCGTGTCCAGCAGTGAGTGCACCGCCCGTGTCCAGCAGTGAGTGCCGCCCGTGTCCAGCAGTGAGTGCCGCCCGCGTCCAGCAGTGAGTGCTGCCCGCGTCCAGCAGTGAGTGCACCGCCCGCGTCCAGCAGTGAGTGCTGCCCGCGTCCAGCAGTGAGTGCACCGCCCGCGTCCAGCAGTGAGTGCCGCCCGCGTCCAGCAGTGAGTGCCGCCCGCGTCCAGCAGTGAGTGCACCGCCCGCGTCCAGCAGTGAGTGCACCACCCGTGTCCAGCAGTGAGTGCCGCCCACGTCCAGCAGTGAGTGCACCACCCGTGTCCAGCAGTGAGTGTTGCCCGCGTCCAGCAGTGAGTGCACCACCCGCGTCCAGCAGTGAGTGCACCGCCCGTGTCCAGCAGTGAGTGCACCGCCCACGTCCAGCAGTGAGTGCACTGCCCGCGTCCAGCAGTGGGTGTCGCCCGCGTCCAGCAGTGAGTGCCGCCCGCGTCCAGCAGTGAGTGCACCGCCCCGTGTCCAGCAGTGAGTGTTGCCCGCGTCCAGCAGTGAGTGCACCGCCCATGTCCAGCAGTGAATGCCGCCCGCATCCAGCAGTGAGTGCGGCCCGCGTCCAGCAGTGAGTGCACCGCCCGTGTCCAGCAGTGAGTGCACCGCCCGCGTCCAGCAGTGAGTGCCGCCTGTGTCCAGCAGTGAGTGCACCGCCCGTGTCCAGCAGTGAGTGCACCGCCCGTGTCCAGCAGTGAGTGCACCGCCCGCGTCCAGCAGTGAGTGCCGCCTGTGTCCAGCAGTGAGTGCACCGCCCGTGTCCAGCAGTGAGTGCACCGCCCGTGTCCAGCAGTGAGTGCCGCCCGCGTCCAGCAGTGAGTGCCGCCTGTGTCCAGCAGTGAGTTCACCGCCCGTGTCCAGCAGTGAGTGCACCGCCCGTGTCCAGCAGTGAGTGCCGCCCGTGTCCAGCAGTGAGTGCACCGCCCGTGTCCAGCAGTGAGTGCCGCCCGCGTCCAGCAGTGAGTGCACCGCCCGTGTCCAGCAGTGAGTGCACCGCCCACGTCCAGCAGTGAGTGCACCGCCCGCGTCCAGCAGTGAGTGCACCGCCCGCGTCCAGCAGTGAGTGCCGCCCGTGTCCAGCAGTGAGTGCCGCCCGTGTCCAGCAGTGAGTGCACCGCCCGTGTCCAGCAGTGAGTGCACCGCCCGTGTCCAGCAGTGAGTGCACCGCCCGTGTCCAGCAGTGAGTGCACCGCCCGCGTCCAGCAGTGAGTGCCGCCCGTGTCCAGCAGTGAGTGCCGCCCGTGTCCAGCAGTGAGTGCACCGCCCGTGTCCAGCAGTGAGTGCCGCCCGTGTCCAGCAGTGAGTGCACCGCCCGTGTCCAGCAGTGAGTGCCGCCCGTGTCCAGCAGTGAGTGCACCGCCCGTGTCCAGCAGTGAGTGCACCGCCCGTGTCCAGCAGTGAGTGCCGCCCGTGTCCAGCAGTGAGTGCACCGCCCGTGTCCAGCAGTGAGTGCCACCCGTGTCCAGCAGTGAGTGCCGCCCGTGTCCAGCAGTGAGTGCCGCCCGTGTCCAGCAGTGAGTGCACCGCCCGTGTCCAGCAGTGAGTGCACCGCCCGTGTCCAGCAGTGAGTGCACCGCCCGTGTCCAGCAGTGAGTGCACCGCCCGTGTCCAGCAGTGAGTGCACCGCCCGTGTCCAGCAGTGAGTGCCGCCCGTGTCCAGCAGTGAGTGCACCGCCCGTGTCCAGCAGTGAGTGCCGCCCGTGTCCAGCAGTGAGTGCACCGCCTGCGTCCAGCAGATATGTAGAATAATACATATCGGCCTAAACTCAGGAAGACTTTTTTTTATATATATTTTGGATATGTTTTATAACAAAAAGTAAAAATAGTTTTTTGTTTTTTTAAATTGTCGCTCATTTTTTTGTTTAAAGTGCAAAAATTAAAAACCGCAGAGGTGATCAAATACCACCAGAAGAAAGCTCTGTTTGTGGGGAAAAAAGGACATAAAAAAAAAAAATGGCCTGGTCATTAAGGGGGTAAATCCTTCCGGGGCTGAAGTGGTTAATGATGTATTAATGATTACAGAGCTGCATTCATTTGAGTCTTTTATATCTGACCGGAGTTCAGCTTTAGGTTCTGTGATGGTTGAAGACATATATGACTGTGGAGGAGGGGTGATCAGAGAGAATCGGAGGTCATGTGACAAAGAACACCGTTGTCTCACCTTGATGTGACGGCCTTTTACACACACGCTGACCGACAGCTGTCCCACCTCTGTGGGGGTGTAGGAGATCTGGAAGGTTCCGTCATGGTTATCCTGGATGGAGGGTTGGAGAGCTCTGCCAGACAGAAAACAGAAAACATTTACAGGAGGGTCAGTACTGTAGAAGAGAGGGTTCTAATTGTAGGGATTGGGGTCCTCTCAGTAGGAGGAGGGTCTTCATTGTAGGGGTTGGGGTCTGAACAGTAGGAAGAGGGTCTTCATTGTAGGGGTTGGGGTCCTCTCAGTAGGAGGAGGGTCTTCATTGTAGGGATTGGGGTCCTCACAGTAGGAGGAGGGTCTTCATTGTAGGGATTGGGGTCCTCACAGTAGGAGGAGGGTCTTCATTGTAGGGATTGGGGTCCTCACAGTAGGAGGAGGGTCTTCATTGTAGGGATTGGGGTCCTCACAGTAGGAGGAGGGTCTTCATTGTAGGGGTTGGGGTCCTCACAGTAGGAGGAGGGTCTTCATTGTAGGGGTTGGGGTCCTCACAGTAGGAGGAGGGTCTTTATTGTAGGGATTGGGGTCCTCACAGTAGGAGGAGGGTCTTCATTGTAGGGATTGGGGTCCTCACAGTAGGAGGAGGGTCTTCATTGTAGGGATTGGGGTCCTCACAGTAGGAGGAGGGTCTTCATTGTAGGGATTGGGGTCCTCACAGTAGGAGGAGGGTCTTCATTGTAGGGATTGGGGTCTTCACAATAGGAGGAGGGTCTTCATTGTAGGGTTTGGGGTCCTCTCAGTAGGAGTAGGGTCTTTATTGTAGGGATTGGGGTCCTCGCAGTAGGAGGAGGGTCTTCATTGTAGGGGTTGGGGTCTTAACAATAGGTGGTGGGTCTGCACAGAGAAGAGAGCCAATAACTGGCTGCTGTATGCTCATAATCAGGGCACTGATTATCAGTGTCCTGATTATCAGTGCTGCCAATCAGTGCCCACAAGTGCTACCAATCAGTGCCTCCTCATCAGTGTCACCTATCAGTGCCCATCAGTGCTGCCTATCAGTGCCCATCAGTGCAGCCCCATCAGTGCCCATTAGTACCGCCTATAAGTGCCCATCAGTGAGGGAGAAAAAATACCTGTTTGCAAAATTTTATAGCAAACTATGAAAAACGTTTTTAGTTTTGTTTTTTTGTTTTCAAAAAGTAAAAAATAACCCAGAGGTGATTACATACCACCAAAAGAAAGCTCTATTTGTGTGAAATAGATAAATGATAATGATAATGATAAAAAATGTAGTTTGGTTACAATGTTACATGACCGCACAATTGTCATTCAAAGTGTGAGAGCGCTGGAAGATGAAAATTGTCCTGGGCAGGAAGGGGGTGAAAGTGCCGGTATTGAGGGGGTTAAAGAAATGAACGGTCTAATGACAGGGTCTCATTAATGACAGTCCCTGCTGGCAATGTCTCTCTTATATCCCGTCTCATCTGGCCATCACTGGACCTGCAATGTTGTAATCTGATCTCCCTGAACCTCCTAAACTGGAATCTCATCTCCCTGAACCTCCAATACTGATCTCCCTGGACCTCCAATACTGATCTCCCTGGACCTCCAATACTGATCTCCCTGGATCTCCAATACTGATCTCCCTGGACCTCCAATACTGATCTCCCTGGACCTCCAATACTGATCTCCCTGGATCTCCAATACTGATCTCCCTGGACCTCCCAATACTGATCTCCCTGGACCTCCAATACTGATCTCCCTGGACCTCCAATACTGATCTCCCTGGACCTCCAATACTGATCTCCCTGGGCCTCCAATACTGATCTCCCTGGGCCTCCAATACTGATCTCCCTGGGCCTCCAATACTGATCTCCCTGGACCTCCAATACTGATCTCCCTGGACCTCCAATACTGATCTCCCTGGACCTCCAATACTGATCTCCCTGGACCTCCAATACTGATCTCCCTGGACCTCCAATACTGATCTCCCTGGACCTCCAATACTGATCTCCCTGGACCTCCAATACTGATCTCCCTGGACCTCCAATACTGATCTCCCTGGACCTCCAATACTGATCTCCCTGGACCTCCAATACTGATCTCCCTGGACCTCTAATACTGAACTCCCTGGACCTCCAATACTGATCTCCCTGGACCTCCAATACTGATCTCCCTGGTTGGGTTGTATGTATACGTCAGTATAACCAGGACAGAGCTGACCTAGGTGTCCTCTCACCTGCCGGACTCTTTGTGTAAAATGGTGACTCTCGGCTGTTCCCGCGGCTCCTCCACTTTGTTCTTAGAGATGACGGTGAAGCTACATAGAGCACCCAATGAGCCGGAGTGGAGCCCTGGAGATACAGATAATGTACATTGAGCAGTGCAATATGAAGGTTAAAATATCTCTGCGTCTAAGCGAAGGGTAATATCCAGATATGAAGCTTTACTCCTTACAGAACTGGACCTCTAATGCCGCGTACACACGAGCGGACTTTACGGCAGACTTTGCCCGGCGGACTTTTCGACGGACTTTACGACGGACTTTCTGAATGAACGGACTTGCCTACACACAATCAACCAAAGTCCGACAAATTTGTACGTGATGACGTATGACCGGACTAAAACAAGGAAGTTCATAGCCAGTAGCCAATAGCTGCCCTAGCGTGGCTTTTTGTCCGTCAAACTAGCATACAGACGAGCGAACTTTTCCACCGGACTCGAGTCCGTCGGATAGATTTGAAACATGTTTCAAATCTAAGTCCGTCCAACTTTTGAGAAAAACAAAGTCCGCTGGAGCCCACACGATCAAATTGTCCGACGAAATCCCGTTCGCCGGGCAAAGTCTGCCGTAAAGTCCGCTCGTGTGTACGCGGCATAAGAGACTGGTAGGTGGTTGAAGTGATTGTGTATCTGATTAGAAGATATAAAAATCACCAGCACTCCAAATAGATGTGCATCACATATTAATTGTGAAGAAAAAGTGTCATATAAGTCAAAAGGGTACCAAAGTGCAATAAAAACATATTAATTGTGGGAAGCCAATAATGTAAGCGCTGGATCAGCCGGTGTGGCCTCCACTCAGAGGGTGGGTTCGGGAGTGCTACATAGCGTGACCATTGTCCAGCCATGGTGAAACTGGTAAAATTTGGTTTCTGCATACTGGCTGGATATGCTAATATTGGGGAACTGAGAGGGTATGTTTGAGGCACTTTTTCTCTTAGATTATTTCTATGTTTGTTGCTTCACACATGTAGCACCCTCCTAGTTAAGTTGCTAGTTATGTTAGGTAAATTTAGTTCTTTTAGCTCTACGGTGATCAGTTGAGCATCTTGTGATTTTTTTGGGCTGTTCTGTGTCTCGCTGGTTGCAGATAAGACAGCCTGAATGTTGTCCCAGCCAATCCCTGGAGGAGGGTGTCCAGTAGGTGGCTGGGAGGGAACATAAATAGTTTGAGCCTGTCAGGAGCATCTAGTGCTCCTGCTCCTCATTCCAGCATCCTGGTTTTGGCTGTGGCATTCTCCTTGTCTGTCTCTCCACCTACAAGGTGATTAATGTAGGCAGTCTCTGGGTGGAGACCAAACCTGATTTCCTGCTCGCCCCCACCCCCTTTCCTGACCGGCCGGGCTGCGTGCTCGGATCGGGGTCTGGTATGGATTTTGGGGGGACCCCCACGCCGGGTTCCCCTTAAAGTTCCATACCAGACCTAAGGGCCTGGGATGCCCCCTGCGCTCGCCGCAATAGGAAAATTTGTTTTTCCTATTGCAGCGAGTGCAAGATGCAGTACCCTGCTCCTCCGTCGTATCTGGTCCATCGGACCAGCATACAGACGAACGGGCTTTCCGTCAGGAACTGTGTCCAGGGGAGTTACGACGTAAAGATTTGAAGCAAGTTTCAAATCTAAAGTACGTCGGATTTCCGACTGAAACGGTCCATCGGAAGTCCGATGGAGACCACACACGGTCAGATTGTCCGCCGGATTTGGTCCGGCGTCATCCATCGGACTTTTGTAGGTGAAAAATCCGACCGTGTGTACACGGCATTACTGTGGAAGGAACCTTGGGGAAAAAACAGTGGACCTTTTATGGGGATGACACCTACATCTAATTCATACGTTTTTAATTAGACATACCCTCCCCCCACCCTTCTCTACTATACAAGAACCCTGTGCTGAGCTGTGTGGCTGTGATGAGGGGTGTGGCTGTGAAGAGGAGTGTGGCTGTTACTCAGCTCTGCAAGCACAGAGCGTTTGAGTGGGAGGGCAGGAAACAGTATTTCCACCAATAGTTTTCACCAATGGTAACAGTTATTTTAAGGCATATCCATGCAAAATTCAGCCATAAATCCTACATGTTGGGGACTATAAGGGGATAAGAAAAAGTTTTAAGACTTCAAATGGGGTTTAAACCAATAATCTGATTGGTTGATAACTTACTTCTCTTTTCCACACTTCTGCAGCATAGTCTCTGAAATCTCACCTTGCCCTTTGACCTCGCACCTGTCGGGGTCGACCCCTCCTCTCTGCACAGCACCGTACACTTGGTAACCTTGGCACAGCCCCGCTTCTTCCAGTGGACTGAATCGGATACTGACGGGCTCCACTTGTTCCGGCTTGCTACGATCCCCATGGCTGAGATCTTTGAGGCGGCTCAGTGCCAGGACCTTGGCGCGCACAATATGGTGGTCGGGCCCACAGTGTAGGAGGCCTCGGGTAAAGCTGGTGGCGGTACGGAGGTCTGAGAGTTGCTGATGGACCCGAGCTTTCTGTAGGTTCAAGCCCTGCTCCTTCCGATGAACTTCCTCATCAATGTCTCGCAGGAGGCGGAGTCTGTGCTCTTGGACAGCCTGTATATACCCCTCAGTGAAGACCTCTACCTCCTCCCGCAGCATATCCGCCCTCTGCCTCAGGTCTTCCCCCACCCTGTAAACAGCATTCAGAGTCTTCTCCAGGCCCTCCAGCTGTGGATCCCACTTTATTAAGGCTCCTCGGAGCTGCTCCTTGTGCTTCACCGCCACCTCCACCACGGGGCGCAGCTCATGTCCATGGTGCTTGAGGAGAGCGCAATCCCGGCATGAGGGAACCGCACAGACCTCACAGAATAAGCCCAGCTCCTCCAATGGATGGAGAGAACAGTACGGTGCCGGAGATAGTGAGGAGCCAGGGGGAAGGTCCCTGAGGAGCAACAGGCAATGAGCCGCTGTTCTCTTCTGCCGCCTGTGTGGAGGGAGAATAAAATGACCATTAATGTCCTTCTATCACTCAACCCTCACCTCACATCTAAAAATGAAGTGTGAAAAACTATGAAAAATAATTTTTTAAGAAACAAGTCCGACATACAATATTTCTACAATGATGGGTTTATATAATAATACAACCATCAGTCCCTCCCCTCATGCCAAGGTACTAGGTGTATTCCTAGACTCTGACCTGTCCTTTTAGCCTCAAATTCAACCACTGTCCAAATCGTCCAGACTTCACCTCCGAAACATCTCCAAAATGCGCCCCTTTCTAACCGACCACTAAGCAACTTTTTCACTCCCTTGACTAACTCCCTCCTCATTGGCCTACCTCTCCACAAGCTATCCCCTCTTCATTCTATCATGAATGCCTCTGCCAGACTCATCTACCTTACCAACCGTTCAGTGTCCCCCACTCCTCTCTGCCAATCCCTCCACTGGTGTCCCATTGCCCAAAGAATAAAATTCAAAACACTAACAATAACATACAAAGCCATTCACAATTCTGCCCCGACATACATCACCAATCTCATTTCCAAATATCACCTAAACCGTCCTCTCCGCTCCTCCCAAGATCTTCTGCTCTCAAGCTCCCTTGTCTCCTCCCATGCTCGTCTCCAGGACTTCTCCAGAGCCTCTCCTATCCTCTGGAATGCACTACCCCAATCTGTCCGGTTATCTTCTACTTTGTCTACTTTTAGGCAAACCCAGAAAACTCGTCTCTTCAGGGTGGCCTATCCTGCCTCCAGCTAACAACCAAATCTTCTACTTACCCCAAATCTTCTACTTCTACGTTCATCCCTCACAGTCTCTACCTTTTGTTTCACCAGCCCCTCCCGCTTAGATTGTAAACTCGAAGGAGCAGGGCTCCTCTAACCCTATTGTTTTGAATTGTACTGTTGGTGTAGTGTCTCCCTACATTGTAAAGCGCTGCGCACACTGTTGGTACTATATAAAAATATATGCTTCCTGGTAAGGCTACTATTTTTGTTACAAAGTTACAGTTTTGTATTATTTCCTGTAAGTAAGTATTTATTTGGTGCCGTATTATTGATAATGAAGCAGAAGTTGGAATGTGTGTGAGTAAAGGGGAAGTGTGTATTCTGTGTAGTCGGGTTTGCATTCAAGGCGTACCGCGCTGTCACCACACAGACCACCGCAACCACAGACACCCAGCACCTCGCAGTGTACAGATACACCCTTCGTGGTATTATCCTCACCCCCTTCCCCTTCTTTGTATACAATTGTGGCTTTGGGTAAAAAAAAGGCTCTTGTTTTTAAGCTGATGTTTAATCTGCTCATATTTGCCTTCCCTGGTAACCCCCTCCCCCATCCCCATCAACAAATGAATATCAACTTTAAATGCAAGCTTTCCATTTTAGTTACACACTTTATTTTAGTCCCAGTGATGTCGTCACTGGGTCTCTATAGTTCTCTATGGAAAACAGAGGACAGAATAAGACTTGGGAAACAATACCTTAATAAATCACCAGGATCGGATGGCTTGCACCCAAGGGTACTTAGGGAACTCAGTCAAGTAATTGCCAGACCATTGTTCCTAATTTTCTACAGACTGGAATGGTACCAGCTGATTGGAGAAAAGCCAATGTAGCACCAATATTTAAAAAGGGCCCAAAATACATCCCTGGGAATTACAGACCAGTTAGCCTAACATCAATAGTATGTAAACTCTTGGAGGGGATGATAAGGGACTATATACAAAATTTTAGTAATGAGAACGGTATCATTGGCAGTAATCAGCATGGATTCATGAAGAATCATTCTTGCCAAACCAATCTATTAACCTTCTATGAGGAGGTGAGTTGCCATCTAGATAAAGGAAGGCCCGTAGACGTGGTGTATCTGGATTTTGCAAAAGCATTTGACACAGTTCCCCATAAACGTTTACTGTACAAAATAAGGTCAGTTGGCATGGACCATAGGGTGAGTACATGGATTGAAAACTGGCTACAAGGGCGAGTTCAGAGGGTGGTGATAAATGGGGAGTACTCAGAATGGTCAGGGGTGGGTAGTGGGGTTCCCCAGGGTTCTGTGCTGGGACCAATCCTATTTAATTTGTTTATAAACGATCTGGAGGATGGGATAAACAGTTCAATCTCTGTATTTGCAGATGATACTAAGCTAAGCAGGGCAATAACTTCTCTGCAGGATGTGGAAACCTTGCAAAAAGATCTGAACAAATTAATGGGATGGGCAACTACATGGCAAATGAGGTTCAATGTAGAAAAATGTAAAATAATGCATCTGGGTGGCAAAAATCTGAATGCAATCTATAGACTGGGGGGAGAACCTCTGGGGGGATCTAGGATAGAAAAGGACCTGGGGGTCCTAGTAGATGATAGGCTCAGCAATGGCATGCAATGCCAAGCTGCTGCTAACAAAGCAAACAGAATATTGGCATTAAAAAGGGGGATCAACTCCAGAGATAAAACGATAATTCTCCCGCTCTACAAGACTCTGGTCCGGCCGCACCTGGAGTATGCTGTCCAGTTCTGGGCACCAGTCCTCAGGAAGGATGTACTGGAAATGGAGCGAGTACAAAGAAGGGCAACAAAGCTAATAAAGGGTCTGGTGGATCTTAGTTATGAGGAAAGGTTGCAAGCACTGAACTTATTCTCTCTGGAGAAGAGACAGTTGAGAGGGGATATGATTTCAATTCATAAATACCGGACTGGTGACCCCACAATAGGGAGAAAACTTTTTTGCGGAAGGGAGTTTAACAAGACTCGTGGCCATTCATTGAAATTAGAAGAAAAGAGGTTTAACCTTAAACTACGTAGAGGGTTCTTTACTGTAAGAGTGGCAAGGATGTGGAATTCCCTTCCACAGGCGGTGGTCTCAGCGGGGAGCATTGATAGCTTCAAGAAACTATTAGATAAGAACCTGAATGACCGCAAAATACAGGGATATACAATGTAATACTGACATATAATCACACACATAGGTTGGACTTGATGGGCTTGTGTCTTTTTTCAACCTCACTTACTATGTAACTATGTAAAAAACAGGCAGATGATTGCTGGTGGGAGGGGGCTGTACATGGCTTCCTGAAAACATCGCAGCACCTGACCTCTGCACTCTCAGAAGTCCTCAGTCCTGATGAAAGCAGTGGGAAGGTTATTGGGTAGAACTATGTAGATATCATAATGCTTTGATGGATGGGTGTACCTAAACAGGCTGTATTTGCATGCAAAGGACTAGATGATGCTGGATGTCCCACATCTAGGGAATGAGGTGCTGTTTGGAGCAGTATGCAGGGAGGAG
Source organism: Aquarana catesbeiana (assembly GCF_042186555.1). NCBI lineage: Eukaryota > Metazoa > Chordata > Amphibia > Anura > Ranidae > Aquarana > Aquarana catesbeiana. The sequence goes on along the minus strand of NC_133325.1, from coordinate 808,360,221 downwards.
TGTCAGAGCTCTGTTGATTGGAGCGGTGTGCAGGGAGGAGTGTCAGAGCTCTGTTGATTGGAGCGGTGTGCAGGGAGGAGTGTCTGAGCACTGTTGATTGGAGCGGTTTGCAGGGAGGAGTGTCAGAGCTCTGTTGATTGGAGCAGTGTGCGGGGAGGAGTGTCAGAGCTCTGTTGATTGGAGCAGTGTGCAGGGAGGAGTGTCAGAGCTCTGTTGATTGGAGCAGTGTACAGGGAGGAGTGTCAGAGCTCTGTTTATTGGAGCAGTGTACAGCAAGGATTGTCAGAGCTCTGTTGATTGGAGCAGTGTACAGGGAGGAGTGTCAGAGCTCTGTTGATTGGAGCAGTGTGCAGGGAGGAGTGTAAGAGATCTGTTGATTGGAGCAGTGTACAGGGAGGAGTGTCAGAGCTCTGTTGATTGGAGCAGTGCACAGGGAGGAGTGTCAGAGCTCTGTTGATTGGAGCAGTGTACAGGGAGGAGTGTCAGAGCTCTGGTGATTGGAGCAGTGTGCGGGGAGGATTGTCAGAGCTCTGTTGATTGGAGCAGTGTACGGGGAGGAGTGTCAGAGCTCTGTTGATTGGAGCAGTGTACGGGGAGGATTGTCAGAGCTCTGTTGATTGGAGCAGTGTACGGGGAGGAGTGTCAGAGCTCTGTTGATTGGAGCAGTGTGCGGGGAGGAGTGTCAGAGCTCTGTTGATTGGAGCACTGTGCAGGGAGGAGTGTTAGAGCTCTGTTGATTGGAGCAGTGTACAGGTAGGAGTGTCAGAGCTCTGTTGATTGGAGCAGTGTGCAGTGAGGAGTGTCAGAGCACTGTTGATTGGAGCAGTGTGCAAGGAGGAGTGTCAGAGCTCCGTTGATTGGAGCAGTGTACAGTGAGGAGTGTCAGAGCACTGTTGATTGGAGCAGTGTGCAGGGAGGAGTGTCAGAGCTCTGTTGATTGGAGCAGTGCGCAGGGAGGAGTTTTAGAGCTCAGTTGATTGGAGCAGTGTGCAGGGAGGAGTGTCAGAGCTCCGTTGATTGGAGCAGTGTGCAGGGAGGAGTGTCAGAGCTCCGTTGATTGGAGCAGTGTGCAGGGAGGAGTGTCAGAGCTCCATTGAATGGAGCAGTGTACAGGTAGGAGTGTCAGAGCTCTGTTGATTGGAGCAGTGTGGAGGGAGGAGTGTCAGAGCTCTGTTGATTGGAGCAGTGTGCATGGAGGAGTGTAAGAGCTCTGTTGATTGGAGCAGTGTACAGGAAGGGGTGTCAGAGCTCTGTTGATTGGAGCAGTGCGCAGGGAGGAGTGTCAGAGCTCTGTTGATTGGAGCAGTGTGCAGGAAGGAGTGTCAGAGATCTGTTGATTGAAGCAGTGTGCAGGGAGGAGTGTCAGAGCTCTGTTGATTGGAGCAGTGCACAGGGAGGAGTGTCAGAGCTCTGTTGATTGGAGCAGTGTACAGGGAGGGGTGTCAGAGCTCTGTTGATTGGAGCAGTGTGCAGGAAGGAGTGTCAGAGCTCTGTTGATTGGAGCAGTGTGCAGGGAGGAGTGTCAGAGCTCTGTTGATTAGAGCAGTGTACAGGGAGGAGTGTCAGAGCTCTGTTGATTGGTGCAGTGTGGAGCGAGGAGTGTCAGAGCTCTGTTGATTGGAGCAGTGTGCATGGAGGAGTGTCAGAGTTCTGTTGATTGGAGCAGTGTACAGGGAGGAGTGTCAGAGCTCTGTTGATTGGAGCAGTGTGTAGGGAGGAGTGTCAGAGCTCTGTTGATTGGAGCAGTGTGCAGGGAGGAGTGTCAGAGCTCTGTTGATTGGAGCAGTGTACAGTGAGGAGTGTCAGAGCACTGTTGATTGGAGCGGTGTACAGGAAGGAGTGTCAGAGCTCTGTTGATTGGAGCAGTGTGCAGGGAGGAGTGTCAGAGCTCTGTTGATTGGAGCGGTGTGCAGGGAGGAGTGTCAGAGCTCTGTTGATTGGAGCAGTGTACAGTGAGGAGTGTCAGAGCGCTGTTGATTGGAGCAGTGTGCAGGGAGGAGTGTCAGAGCTCTGTTGATTGGTGCAGTGTGCAGGGAGGAGAGTCAAAGCTCTGTTGATTGGAGCAGTGTACAGTGAGGAGTGTCAGAGCACTGTTGATTGGAGCAGTGTAGAGGGAGGAGTGTCAGAGCTCGGTTGATTGGAGCGGTGTGCAGGGAGAAGTGTCAGAGCTCTGTTGATTGGAGCAGTGTGCAGGGAGGAGTGTCAGAGCTCTGTTGATTGGAGCAGTGTGCAGGGAGGAGTGTCAGAGCTCTGTTGATTGGAGCAGTGTGCAGGGAAGAGTGTCTGAGCTCTGTTGATTGGAGCAGTGTGGAGGGAGGAGTGTCAGAGCTCTGTTGATTGGAGCAGTGTGCAGGGAGGAGTGTCAGAGCTCTGCTGATTGGAGCAGTGTACAGGGAGGAGTGTCAGAGCTCTGTTGATTGGAGCAGTGTACAGGGAGGAGTGTCAGAGCTCTGTTGATTGAAGCAGTGTGCAGGGAGGAGTGTCAGAGCTCCGTTGATTGGAGCAGTGTGCAGGGAGGAGTGTCAGAGCTCTGTTGATTGGAGCAGTGCGCAAGGAGGAGTGTCAGAGCTCCGTTGATTGGAGCAGTGTGCAGTGAGGAGTGTCAGATTGCTGTTGATTGGAGCAGTGTACAGGGAGGAGTGTAAGAGCTCTGCTGATTGGAGCAGTGTACAGGGAGGAGTGTCAGAGCTCTGTTGATTGGAGCGATGTACAGGGAGGAGTGTCAGAGCTCTGTTGATTGGAGCGGTGTGCAGGGAGGAGTGTCAGAGCTCTGTTGATTGGAGCAGTGTGCAGGGAGGAGTGTCAGAGCTCTGTTGATTGGAGTGGTGTGCAGGGAGGAGTGTCAAAGCTCTGTTGATTGGAGCAGTGTGCAGGGAGGAGTGTCAGAGCTCTGTTGATTGGAGCAGTGTGCGGGGAGGAGTGTCAGAGCTCTGTTGATTGGAGCAGTGTACAGTGAGGAGTGTCAGAGCACTGTTGATTGGAGCGGTGTACAGGAAGGAGTGTCAGAGCTCTGTTGATTGGAGCGGTGTGCAGGGAGGAGTGTCAGAGCTCTGTTGATTGGAGCGGTGTGCAGGGAGGAGTGTCAGAGCTCTGTTGATTGGAGCAGTGTACAGTGAGGAGTGTCAGAGCACTGTTGATTGGAGCGGTGTACAGGAAGGAGTGTCAGAGCTCTGTTGATTGGAGCAGTGTGCAGGGAGGAGTGCCAGAGCTCTCTTGATTGGAGCAGTGTGCAGGGAGGAGTGTCAGAGCTCTGTTGATTGGAGCAGTGTGCAGGGAGGAGTGTCAGAGCTCTGTTGATTGGAGCAGTGTGCAGGAAGGAGTGTCTGAGCTCCATTGATTGGAGCAGTGTACAAGGAGGAGTGCCAGAGCTCCGTTGATTGGAGCAGTGTGCAGGGAGGAGTGTCTGAGCTCCGTTGATTGGAGCGGTGTACAGGGAGGAGTGTCAGAGCTCTGTTGATTGGAGCAGTGTACAGGGAGGAGTGTCAGAGCTCTGTTGATTGGAGCAGTGTGCAGGGAGGAGTGTCAGAGCTCTGTTGATTGGAGCAGTGTGCAGGGAGGAGTGTCAGAGCTCTGTTGATTGGAGAAGTGTACAGCGAGGAGTGTCAGAGCACTGTTGATTGGAGCGGTGTGCAGGAAGGAGTGTCAGAGCTCTGTTGATTGGAGCAGTGTGCAGGGAGGAGTGTCAGAGCTCTGTTGATTGGAGCGGTGTGCAGGGAGGAGTGTCAGAGCTCCGTTGATTGGAGCAGTGTGCAGGGAGGAATGTCAGAGCTCTGTTGATTGGAGCGGTGTGCAGGGAGGAGTGTCAGAGCACTGTTGATTGGTGCAGTGTACAGGGAGGAGTGTCAGAGCTCTGTTGATTGGAGCAGTGTAGAGGGAGGAGTGTCAGAGCTCTGTTGATTGGAGCGGTGTGCAGGGAGGAGTGTCAGAGCTCTGTTGATTGGAGCAGTGTACAGTGAGGAGTGTCAGAGCACTGTTGATTAGAGCGGTGTACAGGAAGGAGTGTCAGAGCTCTGTTGATTGGAGCAGTGTGCAGGGAGGAGTGTCAGAGCTCTGTTGATTGGAGCAGTGTACAGGGAGGAGTGTCAGAGCTCTGTTGATTGGAGCAGTGTGCAGGGAGGAGTGTCAGAGCTCTGTTGATTGGAGCAGTGTACAGTGAGGAGTGTCAGAGCACTGTTGATTAGAGCGGTGTACAGGAAGGAGTGTCAGAGCTCTGTTGATTGGAGCAGTGTACAGGGAGGAGTGTCAGAGCTCTGGTGATTGGAGCAGTGTGCAAGGAGCAGTGTCAGAGCTCCGTTGATTGGAGCAGTGTGCAGTGAGGAGTGTCAGAGCTCCGTTGATTGGAGCAGTGTGCAGGGAGGAGTGTCAGAGCTCTGTTGATTGGAGCAGTGTACAGGGAGGAGTGTCAGAGCTCTGTTGATTGGAGCAGTGTACAGGGAGGAGTGTCAGAGCTCTGTTGATTGGAGCAGTGTACAGGGAGGGGTGTCAGAGCTCTGTTGATTGGAGCAGTGTGCAGGAAGGAGTGTCAGAGCTCTGTTGATTGGAGCAGTGTGCAGGGAGGAGTGTCAGAGCTCTGTTGATTAGAGCAGTGTACAGGGAGGAGTGTCAGAGCTCTGTTGATTGGTGCAGTGTGGAGGGAGGAGTGTCAGAGCTCTGTTGATTGGAGCAGTGTGCATGAAGGAGTGTCAGAGTTCTGTTGATTGGAGCAGTGTACAGGGAGGAGTGTCAGAGCTCTGTTGATTGGAGCAGTGTGTAGGGAGGAGTGTCAGAGCTCTGTTGATTGGAGCAGTGTGCATGGAGGAGTGTCAGAGCTCTGTTGATTGGAGCAGTGTACAGTGAGGAGTGTCAGAGCACTGTTGATTGGAGCGGTGTACAAGAAGGAGTGTCAGAGCTCTGTTGATTGGAGCAGTGTGCAGGGAGGAGTGTCAGAGCTCTGTTGATTGGAGCGGTGTGCAGGGAGGAGTGTCAGAGCTCTGTTGATTGGAGCAGTGTGCAGGGAGGAGTGTCAAAGCTCTGTTGATTGGAGCAGTGTACAGTGAGGAGTGTCAGAGCACTGTTGATTGGAGCAGTGTAGAGGGAGGAGTGTCAGAGCTCGGTTGATTGGAGCGGTGTGCAGGGAGAAGTGTCAGAGCTCTGTTGATTGGAGCAGTGTGCAGGGAGGAGTGTCAGAGCTCTGTTGATTGGAGCAGTGTGCAGGGAAGAGTGTCTGAGCTCTGTTGATTGGAGCAGTGTGCAGGGAGGAGTGTCAGAGCTCTGTTGATTGGAGCAGTGTGCAGGGAGGAGTGTCAGAGCTCTGTTGATTGGAGCAGTGTACAGGGAGGAGTGTCAGAGCTCTGTTGATTGGAGCAGTGTGCAGGGAGGAGTGTCAGAGCTCCGTTGATTGGAGCAGTGTGCAGGGAGGAGTGTCAGAGCTCTGTTGATTGGAGCAGTGCGCAAGGAGGAGTGTCAGAGCTCCGTTGATTGGAGCAGTGTGCAGTGAGGAGTGTCAGATTGCTGTTGATTGGAGCAGTGTACAGGGAGGAGTGTCAGAGCTCTGCTGATTGGAGCAGTGTACAGGGAGGAGTGTCAGAGCTCTGTTGATTGGAGCGATGTACAGGGAGGAGTGTCAGAGCTCTGTTGATTGAAGCGGTGTGCAGGGAGGAGTGTCAGAGCTCTGTTGATTGGAGCAGTGTGCAGGGAGGAGTGTCAGAGCTCTGTTGATTGGAGTGGTGTGCAGGGAGGAGTGTCAAAGCTCTGTTGATTGGAGCAGTGTGCAGGGAGGAGTGTCAGAGCTCTGTTGATTGGAGCAGTGTGCAGGGAGGAGTGTCAGAGCTCTGTTGATTGGAGCAGTGTACAGTGAGGAGTGTCAGAGCACTGTTGATTGGAGCGGTGTACAGGAAGGAGTGTCAGAGCTCTGTTGATTGGAGCGGTGTGAAGGGAGGAGTGTCAGAGCACTGTTGATTGGTGCAGTGTACAGGGAGGAGTGTCAGAGCTCTGTTGATTGGAGCAATGTAGAGGGAGGAGTGTCAGAGCTCTGTTGATTGGAGCGGTGTGCAGGGAGGAGTGTCAGAGCTCTGTTGATTGGAGCAGTGTGCAGGGAGGAGTGTCAGAACTCTGTTGATTGGAGCAGTGTACAGGGAGGAGTGTCAGAGCTCTGTTGATTGGTGCAGTGTGGAGGGAGGAGTGTCAGAGCTCTGTTGATTGGAGCAGTGTGCATGGAGGAGTGTCAGAGTTCTGTTGATTGGAGCAGTGTACAGGGAGGAGTGTCAGAGCTCTGTTGATTGGAGCAGTGTACAGGGAGGAGTATCAGAGCTCCGTTGATTGGAGCAGTGTGCAGGGAGGAGTGTCAGAGCTCGGTTGATTGGAGCAGTGTGCAAGGAGGAGTGTCAGAGATCCGTTTATTGGAGCAGTGTGCAGTGAGGAGTGTCAGATTGCTGTTGATTGGAGCAGTGTACAGGGAGGAGTGTCAGAGCTCTGCTGATTGGAGCGATGTACAGGGAGGAGTGTCAGAGCTCTGTTGATTGGAGCGGTGTGCAGGGAGGAGTGCCAGAGCTCTGTTGATTGGAGCGGTGTGCAGGGAGGAGTGTCAGAGCTCTGTTGATTGGAGCGGTGTGCAGGGAGGAGTGTCAGAGCTCTGTTGATTGGAGCAGTGTACAGTGAGGAGTGTCAGAGCACTGTTGATTGGAGCGGTGTACAGGAAGGAGTGTCAGAGCTCTGTTGATTGGAGCAGTGTGCAGGGAGGAGTGCCAGAGCTCTCTTGATTGGAGCAGTGTGCAGGGAGGAGTGTCAGAGCTCTGTTGATTGGAGCAGTGTACAGGGAGGAGTGTCAGAGCTCTGTTGATTGGTGCAGTGTGGAGGGAGGAGTGTCAGAGCTCTGTTGATTGGAGCAGTGTGCATGGAGGAGTGTCAGAGTTCTGTTGATTGGAGCAGTGTACAGGGAGGAGTGTCAGAGCTCTGTTGATTGGAGCAGTGTGTAGGGAGGAGTGTCAGAGCTCTGTTGATTGGAGCAGTGTGCATGGAGGAGTGTCAGAGCTCTGTTGATTGGAGCAGTGTACAGTGAGGAGTGTCAGAGCACTGTTGATTGGAGCGGTGTACAAGAAGGAGTGTCAGAGCTCTGTTGATTGGAGCAGTGTGCAGGGAGGAGTGTCAGAGCTCTGTTGATTGGAGCGGTGTGCAGGGAGGAGTGTCAGAGCTCTGTTGATTGGAGCAGTGTACAGTGAGGAGTGTCAGAGCACTGTTGATTGGAGCAGTGTGCAGGGAGGAGTGTCAGAGCTCTGTTGATTGGTGCAGTGTGCAGGGAGGAGTGTCAAAGCTCTGTTGATTGGAGCAGTGTACAGTGAGGAGTGTCAGAGCACTGTTGATTGGAGCAGTGTAGAGGGAGGAGTGTCAGAGCTCGGTTGATTGGAGCGGTGTGCAGGGAGAAGTGTCAGAGCTCTGTTGATTGGAGCAGTGTGCAGGGAGGAGTGTCAGAGCTCTGTTGATTGGAGCAGTGTGCAGGGAAGAGTGTCTGAGCTCTGTTGATTGGAGCAGTGTGCAGGGAGGAGTGTCAGAGCTCTGTTGATTGGAGCAGTGTGCAGGGAGGAGTGTCAGAGCTCTGTTGATTGGAGCAGTGTACAGGGAGGAGTGTCAGAGCTCTGTTGATTGGAGCAGTGTGCAGGGAGGAGTGTCAGAGCTCCGTTGATTGGAGCAGTGTGCAGGGAGGAGTGTCAGAGCTCTGTTGATTGGAGCAGTGCGCAAGGAGGAGTGTCAGAGCTCCGTTGATTGGAGCAGTGTGCAGTGAGGAGTGTCAGATTGCTGTTGATTGGAGCAGTGTACAGGGAGGAGTGTCAGAGCTCTGCTGATTGGAGCAGTGTACAGGGAGGAGTGTCAGAGCTCTGTTGATTGGAGCGATGTACAGGGAGGAGTGTCAGAGCTCTGTTGATTGAAGCGGTGTGCAGGGAGGAGTGTCAGAGCTCTGTTGATTGGAGCAGTGTGCAGGGAGGAGTGTCAGAGCTCTGTTGATTGGAGTGGTGTGCAGGGAGGAGTGTCAAAGCTCTGTTGATTGGAGCAGTGTGCAGGGAGGAGTGTCAGAGCTCTGTTGATTGGTGCAGTGTACAGGGAGGAGTGTCAGAGCTCTGTTGATTGGAGCAGTGTAGAGGGAGGAGTGTCAGAGCTCTGTTGATTGGAGCGGTGTGCAGGGAGGAGTGTCAGAGCTCTGTTGATTGGAGCAGTGTGCAGGGAGGAGTGTCAGAACTCTGTTGATTGGAGCAGTGTACAGGGAGGAGTGTCAGAGCTCTGTTGATTGGTGCAGTGTGGAGGGAGGAGTGTCAGAGCTCTGTTGATTGGAGCAGTGTGCATGGAGGAGTGTCAGAGTTCTGTTGATTGGAGCAGTGTACAGGGAGGAGTGTCAGAGCTCTGTTGATTGGAGCAGTGTACAGGGAGGAGTGTCAGAGCTCCGTTGATTGGAGCAGTGTGCAGGGAGGAGTGTCAGAGCTCGGTTGATTGGAGCAGTGTGCAAGGAGGAGTGTCAGAGCTCCGTTTATTGGAGCAGTGTGCAGTGAGGAGTGTCAGATTGCTGTTGATTGGAGCAGTGTACAGGGAGGAGTGTCAGAGCTCTGCTGATTGGAGCGATGTACAGGGAGGAGTGTCAGAGCTCTGTTGATTGGAGCGGTGTGCAGGGAGGAGTGCCAGAGCTCTGTTGATTGGAGCGGTGTGCAGGGAGGAGTGTCAGAGCTCTGTTGATTGGAGCAGTGTACAGTGAGGAGTGTCAGAGCACTGTTGATTGGAGCGGTGTACAGGAAGGAGTGTCAGAGCTCTGTTGATTGGAGCAGTGTGCAGGGAGGAGTGCCAGAGCTCTCTTGATTGGAGCAGTGTGCAGGGAGGAGTGTCAGAGCTCTGTTGATTGGAGCAGTGTGCAGGAAGGAGTGTCTGAGCTCCATTGATTGGAGCAGTGTACAAGGAGGAGTGCCAGAGCTCCGTTGATTGGAGCAGTGTGCAGGGAGGAGTGTCTGAGCTCCGTTGATTGGAGCGGTGTACAGGGAGGAGTGTCAGAGCTCTGTTGATTGGAGCAGTGTACAGGGAGGAGTGTCAGAGCTCTGTTGATTGGAGCAGTGTGCAGGGAGGAGTGTCAGAGCTCTGTTGATTGGAGCAGTGTGCAGGGAGGAGTGTCAGAGCTCTGTTGATTGGAGAAGTGTACAGTGAGGAGTGTCAGAGCACTGTTGATTGGAGCGGTGTGCAGGAAGGAGTGTCAGAGCTCTGTTGATTGGAGCAGTGTGCAGGGAGGAGTGTCAGAGCTCCGTTGATTGGAGCGGTGTGCAGGGAGGAGTGTCAGAGCTCCGTTGATTGGAGCAGTGTGCAGGGAGGAATGTCAGAGCTCTGTTGATTGGAGCGGTGTGCAGGGAGGAGTGTCAGAGCACTGTTGATTGGTGCAGTGTACAGGGAGGAGTGTCAGAGCTCTGTTGATTGGAGCAGTGTAGAGGGAGGAGTGTCAGAGCTCTGTTGATTGGAGCGGTGTGCAGGGAGGAGTGTCAGAGCTCTGTTGCTTGGAGCAGTGTGCAGGGAGGAGTGTCAGAACTCTGTTGATTGGAGCAGTGTGCAGGGAAGAGTGTCTGAGCTCTGTTGATTGGAGCAGTGTGCAGGGAGGAGTGTCAGAGCACTGTTGATTGGTGCAGTGTGCAGGGAGGAGTGTCAGAGCTCTGTTGATTGGAGCAGTGTACAGGGAGGAGTGTCAGAGCTCTGTTGATTGGAGCAGTGTGCAGGGAGGAGTGTCAGAGCTCTGGTGATTGGAGCAGTGTGCAGGGAGGAGTGTCAGAGCTCCGTTGATTGGAGCAGTGTGCAGGGAGGAGTGTCAGAGCTCTGTTGATTTGAGCAGTGTGCAAGGAGGAGTGTCAGAGCTCCGTTGGTTGGAGCAGTGTGCAGTGAGGAGTGTCAGATTGCTGTTGATTGGAGCAGTGTACAGGGAGGAGTGTCAGAGCTCTGCTGATTGGAGCGATATACAGGGAGGAGTGTCAGAGCTCTGTTGATTGGAGCGGTGTGCAGGGAGGAGTGCCAGAGCTCTGTTGATTGGAGCGGTGTGCAGGGAGGAGTGTCAGAGCTCTGTTGATTGGAGCGGTGTGCAGGGAGGAGTGTCAGAGCTCTGTTGATTGGAGCGGTGTGCAGGGAGGAGTGTCAGAGCTCTGTTGATTGGAGCAGTGTACAGGGAGGAGTGTCAGAGCTCTGTTGATTGCAGCAGTGTACAGTGAGGAGTGTCAGAGCACTGTTGATTAGAGCGGTGTACAGGAAGGAGTGTCAGAGCTCTGTTGATTGGAGCAGTGTGCAGGGAGGAGTGTCAGAGCTCTGTTGATTGGAGCGGTGTGCAGGGAGGAGTGTCAGAGCTCTGTTGATTGGAGCAGTGTAGAGGGAGGAGTGTCAGAGCTCGGTTGATTGGAGCGGTGTGCAGGGAGGAGTGTCAGAGCTCTGTTGATTGGAGCGGTGTGCAGGGAGGAGTGTCAGAACTCTGTTGATTGGAGCAGTGTGCAGGGAAGAGTGTCTGAGCTCTGTTGATTGGAGCAGTGTGCAGGGAGGAGTGTCAGAGCTCTGTTGATTGGAGCAGTGTACAGGGAGGAGTGTCAGAGCTCTGGTGATTGGAGCAGTGTGCAGGGAGGAGTGTCAGAGCTCCGTTGATTGGAGCAGTGTGCAGGGAGGAGTGTCAGAGCTCTGTTGATTGGAGCAGTGTGCAAGGAGGAGTGTCAGAGCTCCGTTGATTGGAGCAGTGTGCAGTGAGGAGTGTCAGATTGCTGTTGATTGGAGCAGTGTACAGGGAGGATTGTCAGAGCTCTGCTGATTGGAGCAGTGTACAGGGAGGAGTGTCAGAGCTCTGTTGATTGGAGCGATGTACAGGGAGGAGTGTCAGAGCTCTGTTGATTGGAGCGGTGTGCAGGGAGGAGTGTCAGAGCTCTGTTGATTGGAGCGGTGTGCAGGGAGGAGTGTCAGAGCTCTGTTGATTGGAGGAGTGTGCAGGGAGGAGTGTTGGAGCTCCGTTGATTGGAGGAGTGTGCAGGGAGGAGTGTCGGAGCTCCGTTGATTGGAGGAGTGTACAGGGAGGAGTGTCAGAGCTCCGTTGATTGGAGCAGTGTGTAGGGAAGAGTGTCTGAGCTCTGTTGATTGGAGCAGTGTGCAGGGAGGAGTGTCAGAGCTCTGTTGATTGGAGCAATGTGCAGGGAGGAGTGTCAGAGCTCTGTTGATTGGAGCAGTGTACAGGGAGGAGTGTCAGAGCTCCATTGATTGGAGCAGTGTGCAGGGAGGAGTGTCAGAGCTCTGGTGATTGGAGCAGTGTGCAGGGAGGAGTGTCAGAGCTCCGTTGATTGGAGCAGTGTGCAGTGAGGAGTGTCAGATTGCTGTTGATTGGAGCAGTGTACAGGGAGGAGTGTCAGAGCTCTGCTGATTGGAGCGATATACAGGGAGGAGTGTCAGAGCTCTGTTGATTGGAGCGGTGTGCAGGGAGGAGTGCCAGAGCTCTGTTGATTGGAGCGGTGTGCAGGGAGGAGTGTCAGAGCTCTGTTGATTGGAGCGGTGTGCAGGGAGGAGTGTCAGAGCTCTGTTGATTGGAGCAGTGTACAGTGAGGAGTGTCAGAGCACTGTTGATTAGAGCGGTGTACAGGAAGGAGTGTCAGAGCTCTGTTGATTGGAGCAGTGTGCAGGGAGGAGTGTCAGAGCTCTGTTGATTGGAGCAGTGTACAGGGAGGAGTGTCAGAGCTCTGGTGATTGGAGCAGTGTGCAGGGAGGAGTGTCAGAGCTCCGTTGATTGGAGCAATGTGCAGGGAGGAGTGTCAGAGCTCTGTTGATTGGAGCAGTGTGCAGGGAGGAGTGTCAGAGCTCCGTTGATTGGAGCAGTGTGCAGTGAGGAGTGTCAGAGCTCCGTTGATTGGAGCAGTGTGCAGGGAGGAGTGTCAGAGCTCTGTTGATTGGAGCAGTGTGCAAGGAGGAGTGTCAGAGCTCCGTTGATTGGAGCAGTGTGCAAGGAGGAGTGTCAGAGCTCTGTTGATTGGAGCGGTGTGCAGGGAGGAGTGTCAGAGCACTGTTGATTGGTGCAGTGTACAGGGAGGAGTGTCAGAGCTCTGTTGATTGGAGCAGTGTGCAGGGAGGAGTGTCAGAACTCTGTTGATTGGAGCAGTGTGCAGGGAAGAGTGTCTGAGCTCTGTTGATTGGAGCAGTGTGCAGGGAGGAGTGTCAGAGCTCTGTTGATTGGAGCAGTGTACAGGGAGCAGTGTCAGAGCTCTGTTGATTGGAGCAGTGTACAGGGAGGAGTGTCAGAGCTCTGGTGATTGGAGCAGTGTGCAGGGAGGAGTGTCAGAGCTCCGTTGATTGGAGCAGTGTGCAGGGAGGAGTGTCAGAGCTCTGTTGATTGGAGCAGTGTGCAAGGAGGAGTGTCAGAGCTCCGTTGATTGGAGCAGTGTGCAGTGAGGAGTGTCAGATTGCTGTTGATTGGAGCAGTGTACAGGGAGGAGTGTCAGAGCTCTGCTGATTGGAGCAGTGTACAGGGAGGAGTGTCAGAGCTCTGTTGATTGGAGCGATGTACAGGGAGGAGTGTCAGAGCTCTGTTGATTGGAGCGGTGTGCAGGGAGGAGTGTCAGAGCTCTGTTGATTGGAGCGGTGTGCAGGGAGGAGTGTCAGAGCTCTGTTGATTGGAGGAGTGTGCAGGGAGGAGTGTTGGAGCTCCGTTGATTGGAGGAGTGTGCAGGGAGGAGTGTCGGAGCTCCGTTGATTGGAGGAGTGTACAGGGAGGAGTGTCAGAGCTCCGTTGATTGGAGCAGTGTGTAGGGAAGAGTGTCTGAGCTCTGTTGATTGGAGCAGTGTGCAGGGAGGAGTGTCAGAGCTCTGTTGATTGGAGCAATGTGCAGGGAGGAGTGTCAGAGCTCTGTTGATTGGAGCAGTGTACAGGGAGGAGTGTCAGAGCTCTGTTGATTGGAGCAGTGTGCAGGGAGGAGTGTCAGAGCTCTGGTGATTGGAGCAGTGTCCAGGGAGGAGTGTCAGAGCTCCATTGATTGGAGCAGTATGCAGTGAGGAGTGTCAGATTGCTGTTGATTGGAGCAGTGTACAGGGAGGAGTGTCAGAGCTCTGCTGATTGGAGCGATATACAGGGAGGAGTGTCAGAGCTCTGTTGATTGGAGCAGTGTTCAGGGAGGAGTGCCAGAGCTCTGTTGATTGGAGCGGTGTGCAGGGAGGAGTGTCAGAGCTCTGTTGATTGGAGCGGTGTGCAGGGAGGAGTGTCAGAGCTCTGTTGATTGGAGCAGTGTACAGTGAGGAGTGTCAGAGCACTGTTGATTAGAGCGGTGTACAGGAAGGAGTGTCAGAGCTCTGTTGATTGGAGCAGTGTGCAGGGAGGAGTGTCAGAGCTCTGTTGATTGGAGCGGTGTGCAGGGAGGAGTGTCAGAGCACTGTTGATTGGTGCAGTGTACAGGGAGGAGTGTCAGAGCTCTGTTGATTGGAGCAGTGTAGGGGGAGGAGTGTCAGAGCTCAGTTGATTGGAGTGGTGTGCAGGGAGGAGTGTCAGAGCTCTGTTGATTGGAGCAGTGTGCAGGGAGGAGTGTCAGAACTCTGTTGATTGGAGCAGTGTGCAGGGAAGAGTGTCTGAGCTCTGTTGATTGGAGCAGTGTGCAGGGAGGAGTGTCAGAGCTCTGTTGATTGGAGCAGTGTACAGGGAGGAGTGTCAGAGCTCTGTTGATTGGAGCAGTGTACAGGGAGGAGTGTCAGAGCTCTGGTGATTGGAGCAGTGTGCAGGGAGGAGTGTCAGAGCTCCATTGATTGGAGCAGTGTGCAGGGAGGAGTGTCAGAGCTCTGTTGATTGGAGCAGTGTGCAAGGAGGAGTGTCAGAGCTCCGTTGATTGGAGCAGTGTAAAGGGAAGAGTGTCAGAGCTCTGTTGATTGGAGCAGTGTGCAGTGAGGAGTGTCAGATTGCTGTTGATTGGAGCAGTGTACAGGGAGGAGTGTCTGAGCTCTGCTGATTGGAGCAGTGTACAGGGAGGAGTGTCAGAGCTCTGTTGATTGGAGCGATGTACAGGGAGGAGTGTCAGAGCTCTGTTGATTGGAGCGGTGTGCAGGGAGGAGTGTCAGAGCTCTGTTGATTGGAGCGGTGTGCAGGGAGGAGTGTCAGAGCTCTGTTGATTGGAGGAGTGTGCAGGGAGGAGTGTCGGAGCTCCGTTGATTGGAGGAGTGTGCAGGGAGGAGTGTCGGAGCTCCGTTGATTGGAGGAGTGTACAGGGAGGAGTGTCAGAGCTCTGGTGATTGGAGCAGTGTGCAGGGAGGAGTGTCAGAGCTCCGGTGATTGGAGCAGTGTGCAGGGAGGAGTGTCAGAGCTCCGGTAATTGGAGCAGTGTGCAGGGAGGAGTGTCAGAGCTCTGTTGATTGGAGCAGTGTGCAGGGAGGAGTGCCAGAGCTCTCTTGATTGGAGCAGTGTGCAGGGAGGAGTGTCAGAGCTCTGTTGATTGGAGCAGTGTGCAGGAAGGAGTGTCTGAGCTCCATTGATTGGAGCAGTGTACAAGGAGGAGTGCCAGAGCTCCGTTGATTGGAGCAGTGTGCAGGGAGGAGTGTCTGAGCTCCGTTGATTGGAGCGGTGTACAGGGAGGAGTGTCAGAGCTCTGTTGATTGGAGCAGTGTACAGGGAGGAGTGTCAGAGCTCTGTTGATTGGAGCAGTGTGCAGGGAGGAGTGTCAGAGCTCTGTTGATTGGAGCAGTGTGCAGGGAGGAGTGTCAGAGCTCTGTTGATTGGAGAAGTGTACAGTGAGGAGTGTCAGAGCACTGTTGATTGGAGCGGTGTGCAGGAAGGAGTGTCAGAGCTCTGTTGATTGGAGCAGTGTGCAGGGAGGAGTGTCAGAGCTCCGTTGATTGGAGCGGTGTGCAGGGAGGAGTGTCAGAGCTCCGTTGATTGGAGCAGTGTCGGGGAGGAATGTCATAGCTCTGTTGATTGGAGCGGTGTGCAGGGAGGAGTGTCAGAGCACTGTTGATTGGTGCAGTGTACAGGGAGGAGTGTCAGAGCTCTGTTGATTGGAGCAGTGTAGAGGGAGGAGTGTCAGAGCTCTGTTGATTGGAGCGGTGTGCAGGGAGGAGTGTCAGAGCTCTGTTGATTGGAGCAGTGTGCAGGGAGGAGTGTCAGAACTCTGTTGATTGGAGCAGTGTGCAGGGAAGAGTGTCTGAGCTCTGTTGATTGGAGCAGTGTGCAGGGAGGAGTGTCAGAGCTCTGTTGATTGGAGCAATGTGCAGGGAGGAGTGTCAGAGCTCTGTTGATTGGAGCAGTGTACAGGGAGGAGTGTCAGAGCTCTGTTGATTGGAGCAGTGTGCAGGGAGGAGTGTCAGAGCTCTGGTGATTGGAGCAGTGTGCAGGGAGGAGTGTCAGAGCTCCGTTGATTGGAGCAGTGTGCAGGGAGGAGTGTCAGAGCTCTGTTGATTTGAGCAGTGTGCAAGGAGGAGTGTCAGAGCTCCGTTGGTTGGAGCAGTGTGCAGTGAGGAGTGTCAGATTGCTGTTGATTGGAGCAGTGTACAGGGAGGAGTGTCAGAGCTCTGCTGATTGGAGCGATATACAGGGAGGAGTGTCAGAGCTCTGTTGATTGGAGCGGTGTGCAGGGAGGAGTGCCAGAGCTCTGTTGATTGGAGCGGTGTGCAGGGAGGAGTGTCAGAGCTCTGTTGATTGGAGCGGTGTGCAGGGAGAAGTGTCAGAGCTCTGTTGATTGCAGCAGTGTACAGTGAGGAGTGTCAGAGCACTGTTGATTAGAGCGGTGTACAGGAAGGAGTGTCAGAGCTCTGTTGATTGGAGCAGTGTGCAGGGAGGAGTGTCAGAGCTCTGTTGATTGGAGCGGTGTGCAGGGAGGAGTGTCAGAGCACTGTTGATTGGTGCAGTGTACAGGGAGGAGTGTCAGAGCTCTGTTGATTGGAGCAGTGTAGAGGGAGGAGTGTCAGAGCTCGGTTGATTGGAGCGGTGTGCAGGGAGGAGTGTCAGAGCTCTGTTGATTGGAGCAGTGTGCAGGGAGGAGTGTCAGAACTCTGTTGATTGGAGCAGTGTGCAGGGAAGAGTGTCTGAGCTCTGTTGATTGGAGCAGTGTGCAGGGAGGAGTGTCAGAGCTCTGTTGATTGGAGCAGTGTACAGGGAGGAGTGTCAGAGCTCTGGTGATTGGAGCAGTGTGCAGGGAGGAGTGTCAGAGCTCCGTTGATTGGAGCAGTGTGCAGGGAGGAGTGTCAGAGCTCTGTTGATTGGAGCAGTGTGCAAGGAGGAGTGTCAGAGCTCCGTTGATTGGAGCAGTGTGCAGTGAGGAGTGTCAGATTGCTGTTGATTGGAGCAGTGTACAGGGAGGAGTGTCAGAGCTCTGCTGATTGGAGCAGTGTACAGGGAGGAGTGTCAGAGCTCTGTTGATTGGAGCGATGTACAGGGAGGAGTGTCAGAGCTCTGTTGATTGGAGCGGTGTGCAGGGAGGAGTGTCAGAGCTCTGTTGATTGGAGCGGTGTGCAGGGAGGAGTGTCAGAGCTCTGTTGATTGGAGGAGTGTGCAGGGAGGAGTGTTGGAGCTCCGTTGATTGGAGGAGTGTGCAGGGAGGAGTGTCGGAGCTCCGTTGATTGGAGGAGTGTACAGGGAGGAGTGTCAGAGCTCCGTTGATTGGAGCAGTGTGTAGGGAAGAGTGTCTGAGCTCTGTTGATTGGAGCAGTGTGCAGGGAGGAGTGTCAGAGCTCTGTTGATTGGAGCAATGTGCAGGGAGGAGTGTCAGAGCTCTGTTGATTGGAGCAGTGTACAGGGAGGAGTGTCAGAGCTCTGTTGATTGGAGCAGTGTGCAGGGAGGAGTGTCAGAGCTCTGGTGATTGGAGCAGTGTGCAGGGAGGAGTGTCAGAGCTCCGTTGATTGGAGCAGTGTGCAGTGAGGAGTGTCAGATTGCTGTTGATTGGAGCAGTGTACAGGGAGGAGTGTCAGAGCTCTGCTGATTGGAGCGATATACAGGGAGGAGTGTCAGAGCTCTGTTGATTGGAGCGGTGTGCAGGGAGGAGTGCCAGAGCTCTGTTGATTGGAGCGGTGTGCAGGGAGGAGTGTCAGAGCTCTGTTGATTGGAGCGGTGTGCAGGGAGGAGTGTCAGAGCTCTGTTGATTATAGCAGTGTACAGTGAGGAGTGTCAGAGCACTGTTGATTAGAGCGGTGTACAGGAAGGAGTGTCAGAGCTCTGTTGATTGGAGCAGTGTGCAGGGAGGAGTGTCAGAGATCTGTTGATTGGAGCAGTGTACAGGGAGGAGTGTCAGAGCTCTGGTGATTGGAGCAGTGTGCAGGGAGGAGTGTCAGAGCTCCGTTGATTGGAGCAATGTGCAGGGAGGAGTGTCAGAGCTCTGTTGATTGGAGCAGTGTGCAGGGAGGAGTGTCAGAGCTCCGTTGATTGGAGCAGTGTGCAGTGAGGAGTGTCAGAGCTCCGTTGATTGGAGCAGTGTGCAGGGAGGAGTGTCAGAGCTCTGTTGATTGGAGCAGTGTGCAAGGAGGAGTGTCAGAGCTCCGTTGATTGGAGCAGTGTGCAAGGAGGAGTGTCAGAGCTCTGTTGATTGGAGCGGTGTGCAGGGAGGAGTGTCAGAGCACTGTTGATTGGTGCAGTGTACAGGGAGGAGTGTCAGAGCTCTGTTGATTGGAGCGTTGTACAGGGAGGAGTGTCAGAGCTCTGTTGATTGGAGCAGTGTGCAGGGAGGAGTGTCAGAACTCTGTTGATTGGAGCAGTGTGCAGGGAAGTGTGTCTGAGCTCTGTTGATTGGAGCAGTGTGCAGGGAGGAGTGTCAGAGCTCTGTTGATTGGAGCAGTGTACAGGGAGCAGTGTCAGAGCTCTGTTGATTGGAGCAGTGTACAGGGAGGAGTGTCAGAGCTCTGGTGATTGGAGCAGTGTGCAGGGAGGAGTGTCAGAGCTCCGTTGATTGGAGCAGTGTGCAGGGAGGAGTGTCAGAGCTCTGTTGATTGGAGCAGTGTGCAAGGAGGAGTGTCAGAGCTCCGTTGATTGGAGCAGTGTGCAGTGAGGAGTGTCAGATTGCTGTTGATTGGAGCAGTGTACAGGGAGGAGTGTCAGAGCTCTGCTGATTGGAGCAGTGTACAGGGAGGAGTGTCAGAGCTCTGTTGATTGGAGCGATGTACAGGGAGGAGTGTCAGAGCTCTGTTGATTGGAGCGGTGTGCAGGGAGGAGTGTCAGAGCTCTGTTGATTGGAGCGGTGTGCAGGGAGGAGTGTCAGAGCTCTGTTGATTGGAGGAGTGTGCAGGGAGGAGTGTTGGAGCTCCGTTGATTGGAGGAGTGTGCAGGGAGGAGTGTCGGAGCTCCGTTGATTGGAGGAGTGTACAGGGAGGAGTGTCAGAGCTCCGTTGATTGGAGCAGTGTGTAGGGAAGAGTGTCTGAGCTCTGTTGATTGGAGCAGTGTGCAGGGAGGAGTGTCAGAGCTCTGTTGATTGGAGCAATGTGCAGGGAGGAGTGTCAGAGCTCTGTTGATTGGAGCAGTGTACAGGGAGGAGTGTCAGAGCTCTGTTGATTGGAGCAGTGTGCAGGGAGGAGTGTCAGAGCTCTGGTGATTGGAG
This sequence comes from Aquarana catesbeiana, assembly GCF_042186555.1. Lineage (NCBI taxonomy): Eukaryota > Metazoa > Chordata > Amphibia > Anura > Ranidae > Aquarana > Aquarana catesbeiana. The sequence continues at coordinate 808,341,719 of NC_133325.1, read as the reverse complement.
CAGTGTGCAGGGAGGAGTGTCAGAGCTCCATTGATTGGAGCAGTGTGCAGTGAGGAGTGTCAGATTGCTGTTGATTGGAGCAGTGTACAGGGAGGAGTGTCAGAGCTCTGCTGATTGGAGCGATATACAGGGAGGAGTGTCAGAGCTCTGTTGATTGGAGCGGTGTTCAGGGAGGAGTGCCAGAGCTCTGTTGATTGGAGCGGTGTGCAGGGAGGAGTGTCAGAGCTCTGTTGATTGGAGCGGTGTGCAGGGAGGAGTGTCAGAGCTCTGTTGATTGGAGCAGTGTACAGTGAGGAGTGTCAGAGCACTGTTGATTAGAGCGGTGTACAGGAAGGAGTGTCAGAGCTCTGTTGATTGGAGCAGTGTGCAGGGAGGAGTGTCAGAGCTCTGTTGATTGGAGCGGTGTGCAGGGAGGAGTGTCAGAGCACTGTTGATTGGTGCAGTGTACAGGGAGGAGTGTCAGAGCTCTGTTGATTGGAGCAGTGTAGGGGGAGGAGTGTCAGAGCTCGGTTGATTGGAGTGGTGTGCAGGGAGGAGTGTCAGAGCTCTGTTGATTGGAGCAGTGTGCAGGGAGGAGTGTCAGAACTCTGTTGATTGGAGCAGTGTGCAGGGAAGAGTGTCTGAGCTCTGTTGATTGGAGCAGTGTGCAGGGAGGAGTGTCAGAGCTCTGTTGATTGGAGCAGTGTACAGGGAGGAGTGTCAGAGCTCTGTTGATTGGAGCAGTGTACAGGGAGGAGTGTCAGAGCTCTGGTGATTGGAGCAGTGTGCAGGGAGGAGTGTCAGAGCTCCATTGATTGGAGCAGTGTGCAGGGAGGAGTGTCAGAGCTCTGTTGATTGGAGCAGTGTGCAAGGAGGAGTGTCAGAGCTCCGTTGATTGGAGCAGTGTAAAGGGAAGAGTGTCAGAGCTCTGTTGATTGGAGCAGTGTGCAGTGAGGAGTGTCAGATTGCTGTTGATTGGAGCAGTGTACAGGGAGGAGTGTCTGAGCTCTGCTGATTGGAGCAGTGTACAGGGAGGAGTGTCAGAGCTCTGTTGATTGGAGCAGTGTACAGGGAGGAGTGTCAGAGCTCTGTTGATTGGAGCGATGTACAGGGAGGAGTGTCAGAGCTCTGTTGATTGGAGCGATGTACAGGGAGGAGTGTCAGAGCTCTGTTGATTGGAGCGGTGTGCAGGGAGGAGTGCCAGAGCTCTCTTGATTGGAGCGGTGTGCAGGGAGGAGTGTCAGAGCTCTGTTGATTGGAGGAGTGTGCAGGGAGGAGTGTCGGAGCTCTGTTGATTGGAGCAATGTGCAGGGAGGAGTGTCAGAGCTCTGTTGATTGGAGCAGTGTACAGGGAGGAGTGTCAGAGCTCTGTTGATTGGAGCAGTGTGCAGGGAGGAGTGTCAGAGCTCTGGTGATTGGAGCAGTGTGCAGGGAGGAGTGTCAGAGCTCCGTTGATTGGAGCAGTGTGCAGTGAGGAGTGTCAGATTGCTGTTGATTGGAGCAGTGTACAGGGAGGAGTGTCAGAGCTCTGCTGATTGGAGCGATATACAGGGAGGAGTGTCAGAGCTCTGTTGATTGGAGCGGTGTGCAGGGAGGAGTGCCAGAGCTCTGTTGATTGGAGCGGTGTGCAGGGAGGAGTGTCAGAGCTCTGTTGATTGGAGCGGTGTGCAGGGAGGAGTGTCAGAGCTCTGTTGATTATAGCAGTGTACAGTGAGGAGTGTCAGAGCACTGTTGATTAGAGCGGTGTACAGGAAGGAGTGTCAGAGCTCTGTTGATTGGAGCAGTGTGCAGGGAGGAGTGTCAGAGATCTGTTGATTGGAGCAGTGTACAGGGAGGAGTGTCAGAGCTCTGGTGATTGGAGCAGTGTGCAGGGAGGAGTGTCAGAGCTCCGTTGATTGGAGCAATGTGCAGGGAGGAGTGTCAGAGCTCTGTTGATTGGAGCAGTGTGCAGGGAGGAGTGTCAGAGCTCCGTTGATTGGAGCAGTGTGCAGTGAGGAGTGTCAGAGCTCCGTTGATTGGAGCAGTGTGCAGGGAGGAGTGTCAGAGCTCTGTTGATTGGAGCAGTGTGCAAGGAGGAGTGTCAGAGCTCCGTTGATTGGAGCAGTGTGCAAGGAGGAGTGTCAGAGCTCTGTTGATTGGAGCGGTGTGCAGGGAGGAGTGTCAGAGCACTGTTGATTGGTGCAGTGTACAGGGAGGAGTGTCAGAGCTCTGTTGATTGGAGCGTTGTACAGGGAGGAGTGTCAGAGCTCTGTTGATTGGAGCAGTGTGCAGGGAGGAGTGTCAGAACTCTGTTGATTGGAGCAGTGTGCAGGGAAGTGTGTCTGAGCTCTGTTGATTGGAGCAGTGTGCAGGGAGGAGTGTCAGAGCTCTGTTGATTGGAGCAGTGTACAGGGAGCAGTGTCAGAGCTCTGTTGATTGGAGCAGTGTACAGGGAGGAGTGTCAGAGCTCTGGTGATTGGAGCAGTGTGCAGGGAGGAGTGTCAGAGCTCCGTTGATTGGAGCAGTGTGCAGGGAGGAGTGTCAGAGCTCTGTTGATTGGAGCAGTGTGCAAGGAGGAGTGTCAGAGCTCCGTTGATTGGAGCAGTGTGCAGTGAGGAGTGTCAGATTGCTGTTGATTGGAGCAGTGTACAGGGAGGAGTGTCAGAGCTCTGCTGATTGGAGCAGTGTACAGGGAGGAGTGTCAGAGCTCTGTTGATTGGAGCGATGTACAGGGAGGAGTGTCAGAGCTCTGTTGATTGGAGCGGTGTGCAGGGAGGAGTGTCAGAGCTCTGTTGATTGGAGCGGTGTGCAGGGAGGAGTGTCAGAGCTCTGTTGATTGGAGGAGTGTGCAGGGAGGAGTGTTGGAGCTCCGTTGATTGGAGGAGTGTGCAGGGAGGAGTGTCGGAGCTCCGTTGATTGGAGGAGTGTACAGGGAGGAGTGTCAGAGCTCCGTTGATTGGAGCAGTGTGTAGGGAAGAGTGTCTGAGCTCTGTTGATTGGAGCAGTGTGCAGGGAGGAGTGTCAGAGCTCTGTTGATTGGAGCAATGTGCAGGGAGGAGTGTCAGAGCTCTGTTGATTGGAGCAGTGTACAGGGAGGAGTGTCAGAGCTCTGTTGATTGGAGCAGTGTGCAGGGAGGAGTGTCAGAGCTCTGGTGATTGGAGCAGTGTGCAGGGAGGAGTGTCAGAGCTCCATTGATTGGAGCAGTGTGCAGTGAGGAGTGTCAGATTGCTGTTGATTGGAGCAGTGTACAGGGAGGAGTGTCAGAGCTCTGCTGATTGGAGCGATATACAGGGAGGAGTGTCAGAGCTCTGTTGATTGGAGCGGTGTTCAGGGAGGAGTGCCAGAGCTCTGTTGATTGGAGCGGTGTGCAGGGAGGAGTGTCAGAGCTCTGTTGATTGGAGCGGTGTGCAGGGAGGAGTGTCAGAGCTCTGTTGATTGGAGCAGTGTACAGTGAGGAGTGTCAGAGCACTGTTGATTAGAGCGGTGTACAGGAAGGAGTGTCAGAGCTCTGTTGATTGGAGCAGTGTGCAGGGAGGAGTGTCAGAGCTCTGTTGATTGGAGCGGTGTGCAGGGAGGAGTGTCAGAGCACTGTTGATTGGTGCAGTGTACAGGGAGGAGTGTCAGAGCTCTGTTGATTGGAGCAGTGTAGGGGGAGGAGTGTCAGAGCTCGGTTGATTGGAGTGGTGTGCAGGGAGGAGTGTCAGAGCTCTGTTGATTGGAGCAGTGTGCAGGGAGGAGTGTCAGAACTCTGTTGATTGGAGCAGTGTGCAGGGAAGAGTGTCTGAGCTCTGTTGATTGGAGCAGTGTGCAGGGAGGAGTGTCAGAGCTCTGTTGATTGGAGCAGTGTACAGGGAGGAGTGTCAGAGCTCTGTTGATTGGAGCAGTGTACAGGGAGGAGTGTCAGAGCTCTGGTGATTGGAGCAGTGTGCAGGGAGGAGTGTCAGAGCTCCATTGATTGGAGCAGTGTGCAGGGAGGAGTGTCAGAGCTCTGTTGATTGGAGCAGTGTGCAAGGAGGAGTGTCAGAGCTCCGTTGATTGGAGCAGTGTAAAGGGAAGAGTGTCAGAGCTCTGTTGATTGGAGCAGTGTGCAGTGAGGAGTGTCAGATTGCTGTTGATTGGAGCAGTGTACAGGGAGGAGTGTCTGAGCTCTGCTGATTGGAGCAGTGTACAGGGAGGAGTGTCAGAGCTCTGTTGATTGGAGCAGTGTACAGGGAGGAGTGTCAGAGCTCTGTTGATTGGAGCGATGTACAGGGAGGAGTGTCAGAGCTCTGTTGATTGGAGCGATGTACAGGGAGGAGTGTCAGAGCTCTGTTGATTGGAGCGGTGTGCAGGGAGGAGTGCCAGAGCTCTCTTGATTGGAGCGGTGTGCAGGGAGGAGTGTCAGAGCTCTGTTGATTGGAGGAGTGTGCAGGGAGGAGTGTCGGAGCTCCGTTGATTGGAGGAGTGTGCAGGGAGGAGTGTCGGAGCTCCGTTGATTGGAGCAGTGTACAGGGAGGAGTGTCAGAGCTCTGGTGATTGGAGCAGTGTGCAGGGAGGAGTGTCAGAGCTCCGTTGATTGGAGCAGTGTGCAGGGAGGAGTGTCAGAGCTCTGTTGATTGGAGCAGTGTGCAAGGAGGAGTGTCAGAGCTCCGTTGATTGGAGCAGTGTGCAGTGAGGAGTGTCAGATTGCTGTTGATTGGAGCAGTGTACAGGGAGGAGTGTCAGAGCTCTGCTGATTGGAGCAGTGTACAGGGAGGAGTGTCAGAGCTCTGTTGATTGGAGCGATGTACAGGGAGGAGTGTCAGAGCTCTGTTGATTGGAGCGGTGTGCAGGGAGGAGTGTCAGAGCTCTGTTGATTGGAGCGGTGTGCAGGGAGGAGTGTCAGAGCTCTGTTGATTGGAGCAGTGTACAGGGATTAGTGTCAGAGCACTGTTGATTGGAGCAGTGTACAGGGAGGAGTGTCAGAGCTCTGTTGATTGGAGCGATGTACAGGGAGGAGTGTCAGAGCTCTGTTGATTGGAGCGGTGTGCAGGGAGGAGTGTCAGAGCTCTGTTGATTGGAGCGGTGTGCAGGGAGGAGTGTCAGAGCTCTGTTGATTGGAGCAGTGTACAGGGATTAGTGTCAGAGCTCTGTTGATTGGAGCAGTGTACAGGGATTAGTGTCAGAGCTCTGTTGATTGGAGCAGTGTACAGGGAGGAGTGTCAGAGCTCTGTTGATTGGAGCGGTGTGCAGGGAGGAGTTTCAGAGCTCTGTTGATTGGAGCAGGATGCTGCAACTCTGAATTACTACTGACCTCTGATCTATTATTTACTTCTGACTCCTGCATTCTTCATTAATTACTACAAACCCCGCACTCTGTGTCACTACTGACTTCTAAACTCTGCTTTACTTACTCCTGACTCCTGGTCTCTGTAACATACTACTGACCCCTGTACTACACATTACTGAAACCAACAAGTAGGATAGGTTTTTATTTTTACAGTGATATTTGTATTATATTTTTCTTCAAACTTTACTTACTGTTCAATGGGGCCTTATTATTATTATACAGGATATATATATAGCGCCATTATGTATAATATAACGCCAACAGTTTGCGCAGTGCTTTACAAAATGAAGGCAGACATTACAGTTACAATACAGTTTGGTACAAGAGGAATCAGAGGGCCCTGTTAGGTTATCTGCTTAAAAGAATGTGCTGAACTCTTCTCTACATTGTACCTGTCGGGATCTCCAGTCCTTTCCATGAATTGTATCCGTGTCATACACACAACATTCTTTAGCGGGTACAATATTGAGCTGCCGAATATCAGATGTCCACCAGCTCAAGGCCTCCACCTCCTTCATTATATATAGACAGAGGAAGTCTGCACTGCCTGGCCTCCATCCCAAAATACTCCCCCCCCATGGAAATCTCAGCAGATATTATCAGATACAATTCTGGGTGTGATGGATGTGCAAAGTCATCATATTATATATTCCACATCCCCATCTATGCGGCACTTCCCCAAATGATACAATCTGTACACACAGTGTATATATATATATATATATATATATATATTGTACCTCCTACTCCTGTATTACTGATTCCTTCTAGCACAATACTTCAATGATATGTCCACCCAAAACTCTTCTCTTTAGTTTTAGGAGGAGTGGGGAAGTATTGGAACCCCTCTCAGGTTTTATGGTTACCTGGGTCTCCATTAGAGAGATTTCCCCTCAATTATCATCCTGGTGACAACATTTTAGTAAACAGGAAGTGAGGGGAATTCTCCAACATCAACACCGACCGTGAGAATAGAAGTTTTTATTTTTAAAGGAGTCGGGGAAGGACAGAGCTCCTGGAATAGTTACATTTTTGTCCCTATTGCAACAACACAGACTTCTATACAAAGGCTTCTCTTTAGTAGAGTAGGAAGGAAATCCCTCCAATGGAAGCCCAGGATTACAGTAAAAACCTGACAGGGGTTCTTATCCTTCCCCATCCCAACCAGAACTAGAAATAAACTTTTGGTTGGACTTAACCATTTGCCAACTGCGCTGAAGCCGAATGACGGCTACATCATGGCTGTCCAGTTCTGGGACACTGTCATACACCATCCTCTCGTGATCATGCCCACAGGGTGCCCGCTGCAGCACGCGGGCGGCGTGTTCTGTGATCGCAGTGTCCTCCGGACACTGCTGATCACAAACTGAGGTCAGTGGCTCTTTACCATGTGATCAGCTGTGGCCAATCACAGCTGATCATGATGTAAACAGAAGCTGGTTATCGGCATTCCTTTCCTTGCACTGACAGCATGAGGAGAAGAGAGACAATAACCAGCTTGTGTAAAAGGGACATCTACACTGATAATCAGGACAGTGATTATTAATGCCCTGATTATTAGTGCAGTCCCAACAGTGCCCACCAGTGCTGCCAATTAGTGCTCACCAGTGCTGCCAATCAGTGCCCCCTCATCAGTCTGTCCTATCAGTGCCCCCTACTGGTGCCCATCAGTGCTACCTATAAGTACCCATCAGTGCCGCCTATCTGTGCCTATTCATCAATGCCACCTCATCAGCGCTCATCCATGCCACCTCATCAGTGAAGGAGAAAAATTACCTGTTTGCAAAATTGTATAACAAAGTCTTAGATAATCTGAATATCTGATTGGTTCCTGCGGCTGATGTGCCCATGTGCTCCCCTTTCCCGCTCACCTGTGCGCCTGGCAGCAGAACTCGCACATGTTGATCTTGCACTCCTGGCAGCGTCTCTCACCCTTTCCATCTGCGCACAGATCACATGGCATCTGGTGCCCTCCGCTCCGCAGCCGTTCGCGCAGCACCTCTGTCTGTGCCAGCATGTCAGGTAAGAAATCCTTCACTCCCCCCGCTGGCAGCGCCACCTCTGAATCGCACATCGGACACAGGAGGCTCCTCCGTTTCTGCCCCTTCTCCATGGTGGTGAAGGGCTCCAGCTTGCTCAGGCAGTCCATGCAGAGGGTATGCAGGCAGGGCAGCACCCGGGGGTCTGAGAACATCTCCTGGCACTGTGGGCAGTGTGCCCGCAGCTCCCCCGAAATCTCATCCAGAGCACCGGACTTCGCCATCTTATCAAAGTCCAAATTCTGTAAAATTCTCCGGAAAAAAAAAAAGATGAGGCCAGAGAGACAGAAACTAACAAAACAATCCAAAATCTCCTATCCAGGGAGCACAGATCCTTTCCAAGGTGCCCAACGAGAATGAACAGAAAAATAAGATCATTAGAGAGGTCAAGAGATCCTAAGAGAGGTCACCAAATCCAGCAGAAGATGCCAAGAGAGATCACTAGATACCACACACCCTAAGAGAAGTCATCAGGTCCAACAGTAGATCCTAAAAGGTCACTAGGTCCAATAGGAGATCCAAAGAGTGGTTAATAAGTCCAACAGGAGATCCTAAGGGAGGTCACTAGGTCCAACAGAGGGGTCCTAAGAGAGGTCACCAAATCCAGCAGAAGATGCCAAGAGAGATCACTAGGTACCACACACCCTAAGAGAAGTCATCAGGTCCAACAGTGGATCCTAAGAGAGGTCACTAGGTCCAATAGGAGATCCAAAGAGTGGTTAATAGGTCCAAACGGGAGATCCTAAGGGATGTCTCTAGGTCCAATAGGGGTTCCAAAGAGAGATCACTAGGTCCAGCGGGCGATCCTGAGAGATCACTAGGTCCAACAGGAGATCCAAAGAGTGGTTACTAAGTCCAAAATGAGATCCAAAGAGTGGTTACTAGATGCCACACATGGTCCTAAGAAAGCAGTCACTAGATCCTGCAGAGTATCCTAAGAGTAGTCAATAGATCCCGCACAACCTCAGATCAGGATTTTATCTATCAGAGTGGAGTTGGGGTAGAACTACAATATCCAGCAGTCATGGGTCAGGAAGGAGAAAGGTTTAAGAAGACCCCGGTATGGAGGTCCCTGATTTTAGTGGAGGAGTCCCTGGTTTTAGTGGTGGAGTCCCTGGTTTTAGTGGTGGAGTCCCTGGTTTTAGGGATGGAGTCCCTGGTTTTAGTGGTGGAGTCCCTGGTTTTAGTGGTGGAGTCCCTGGTTTTAGTGGTAGAGTCCCTGGTTTAGTGGTGGAGTCCCTGGTTTTGGTCTCCTGTGACTTTTCCTGCAGTAACATTCCTGGGCCGGTCTGTACAGGAGCCTCATGCAGGCCTCACACCGCCTGCCCTCCCCCTCCCTCTCCCAGGAGTCTGAGAGTCACTCTGGACAGGAGCAAGGTGCAGCTGTGTCAGCGATGACGGGGTTAATCCTGGGCACATTCCCAGAATTCCAGCCCCCCTCCCCCCCTCCCTGCTGATCCTGGAGGACTGGACACACCTTACAACCCTCCCACCATAAGTATAGAAAAAGTCCAAACATTAATCAGAACTTGTGTTTGTGTCCCTGCCGGGGAGATTCACCCTCTATTCACCCCGTGGCCATTGTCACCGAGGCAGAAAGTGTGCGGATGTATGATGTGTAATAGAAGGAGGTTTTCATTTCAGTAAATAAACAACAACGTGTGACCCGTGTTCTGTGTGATGTGGTGATTGGTGGAGGTGTGACGGATATTCCATGTATGTTACATTGTAACCATTCACCCTCACAGCATTAGATTGGATACTTTATTATCATTGTATTCAATACATCAATATTTTACATTGTAGCTCTCCGACCTCAGCACTACAAACATACCCTCACCGGACACTTCATTGGGTCCTCCTTGCTAGTAGAGGGTTGGATCCCCTTTGGCCTTCATTCTTGGTGGCATAGATACAACAAGGTGTTGGAAACGTTCCTCAGAGATTTCGCTCCATAGTGACATGATGACATCACACAGTTGCTGCAGATTTGTCGGCTGCACATCCATGATGCCAATCTCCGGTTCCACCACATCCCAGAGGTGCTCTATTGGATGAGATGTGGTGAGTGTGGAGGCCATTGGAGTACAGGGACCTCATTGTCCAGTGGTGAGATGATTGGAGCTTTGTGACATGGTGCATTATCCTGCTGGAAGGAGCCATCAGAAGATGGGGACACTGTAGTCATCAAGGGATGGACATGGTCAGCAACAATACTCAGATATCCCATCCCCCACACCATTACACCCCCACCACCAGCCTGAACCGGTGATATCCCATCCCCCACACCATTACACCCCCACCACCAGTCTGAAGCAGTGATATCCCATCCCCCACACCATTACACCCCCACCACCAGCCTGAACCGGTGATATCCCATCCCCCACACCATTACACCCCCACCACCAGCCTGAACCGGTGATATCCCATCCCCCACACCATTACACCCCCACCACCAGCCTGAACCGGTGATACCCCATCCCCCACACCATTACACCCCCACCACCAGCCTGAACCGGTGATACCCCATCCCCCACACCATTACACCCCCACCACCAGCCTGAACCGGTGATATCCCATCCCCCACACCATTACACCCCCACCACCAGCCTGAACCGGTGATATCCCATCCCCCCACACCATGACACCCCCACCACCAGCCTGAACCGGTGATACCCCATCCCCCACACCATTACACCCCCACCACCAGCCTGAACCGGTGATACCCCATCCCCCACACCATTACACCCCCACCACCAGCCTGAACCGGTGATATCCCATCCCCCACACCATTACACCCCCACCACCAGCCTGAACCGGTGATACCCCATCCCCCACACCATTACACCCCCACCACCAGCCTGAACCGGTGATACCCCATCCCCCACACCATTACACCCCCACCACCAGCCTGAACCGGTGATATCCCATCCCCCACACCATTACACCCCCACCACCAGCCTGAACCGGTGATATCCCATCCCCCCACACCATGACACCCCCACCACCAGCCTGAACCGGTGATACCCCATCCCCCACACCATTACACCCCCACCACCAGCCTGAACCGGTGATATCCCATCCCCCACACCATTACACCCCCACCACCAGCCTGAACCGGTGATACCCCATCCCCCACACCATTACACCCCCACCACCAGCCTGAACCGGTGATACCCCATCCCCCACACCATTACACCCCCACCACCAGCCTGAACCGGTGATATCCCATCCCCCACACCATTACACCCCCACCACCAGCCTGAACCGGTGATATCCCATCCCCCACACCATTACACCCCCACCACCAGCCTGAACCGGTGATATCCCATCCCCCACACCATTACACCCCCACCACCAGCCTGAACCGGTGATACAAGGCAGGATGGGTCCATGCCCCAAATTCTGACCCCACCATCTGAATGTCGGAGCTGAAACGTTCAAAGTCACAGAGATCCCCTTTCTTCCCCATTCTGACGCTCTGATCTTCAGCAAGTCGTCTTCACCATGTCTAGATGCCGAAATGCATTAAGTTGCTGCCATGTGATTGGCTGAATAGCAATTTGTGTTACCGAGCAACTGAACAGGTGTACCTAATAAAGTGTCCGGTGAGTGTATATATATATATATATACTGTACTATCCACACATCATTTATAAAATGTGAACAATCGCCCTCACAAAGATCACAAATATATTCCACATGATACAAATATTAGAATAGTAAATGATTATTTCTCAGTTCTCTTCGTTTTCCTGGAAGTGGTGAGGGATGAAATAGGAGGAGATTTATTAAAACTGGAGCACTCAGAACCCGGTGCGGCTCTGCCTGGCAGCCAATCAGCCTCTAACATCCGCTTCTTCAATTAAGCTTTGGCGATAAAACCTGGAAGCTGATTGGTTGCGGATTTTGCACTTTTCAGTTGTAGTAAATATTCCCCCCCAAAGTTTTATACAAATCTAAAATGTTAGAGTTGTCACCAGAACAGGAAGTGAGGGGGAAACCTTCCAGTGGGGACACCGGCTCCTGGGACTCTCCTTACTTTGGAGAGATTTCCTCTCATTTCCTGCCGTGTCTCAGACAGGAAGTCATGAGAAGTTCCTTCCCATTTCCTGTGATACACAAAACTATACAAAGTCAGTGATTGTCACTTTTTTTTCCCCCTTCGTCTCCCATGAATGTCATAAAGAGAAATCGATCGGTGACCCTACAGAAGAGGAATCAATCTACAGGTGATCTTATGAATATCACATCGCAGACTTCCATCAGGGAGAGCGATCGATTCCCCGTCTGATCATCATCAATGTTATATCTGAGAATTCTCATTGTATCGGAGGACGTGGGCCGCAGTCATAAGAGCTGAAGATTATTCTTCTTATATTCCCCTCCCCCACCTTCCCAACATGATAATGACATTCCATTCCTGTATTTATCACACACCATATATTGTACCCAGTGATGTCATCACCAGGTCTCTGTACTTCTATATACAATGCAGGCAGATCGTGGCTGGTGGGAGGGGCCAGCAGAGTGCTATAGTTAATCTGGCTGGAAAAAAAAAAAAACACACAAGTCCATCCAACATAGAAAATATATATATATATATATACAGAGCTTTCTGAGAACCTCACAGCACCCGGCCCCAGTACTCTTCTCAGGAGCCCTCAGTCCTGACATCAGCAGTGGGCCGGCTCTTGGGAGGAGTTATGCAAATATCAAAATGACTCGATGGGTGGGTGTCGGTCTCAGTGGCGGCCCATCCATAGGGGGCGCACGGGCGCCGCCCCCCTTGTCCAATCAGGGCCGGATTAAGAGCATCCTGGGCCTGGTGATAAGGATTTTGCTGGGACTTTTTATGAAAATAAATAAAATACAAACACCATTTTTTTTGTTAAAAAGAATTAAAGAGAGAGAGAGAGCGAGGGGGAGGGGAGGGGGGTGATAGAGAGGGGAGGAGAGGAAGGGGGGAAGGTGAAAGAGAGGGGGGTGAGAGAGACAGAGAGAGGGAATAGGGGGTGAGAGAGAGTCAGGGGGTGAGTAGGGGGGGGGGTAATAGCACAGCACAGTACATCACATGGGTGGCACAGCAAATGACATGGTGAGCACTGCAGAGCATATTCCATTGTGGGTACTGCACTGCCCATGACATGGTGGGTACAGCACATTACACGGTGGGCACTGCAAGGCACAGCACATGACATGATGGGCACTGCACATTACATAAACAAGGAAAAGGGGCGCCTCTGAGTATATATCAATAATCATTTATTTACAACAAACAATATCCACTCACATGGAAGATTGTAGTACTGCGTTCCGGTGCGTCTCTGAGTAGAGCAGAAGCTGTAGGACCACAAGTCTCACCAAGTCCGTGCAGTGCTGGTCTTACATCAGGTCCTGGCAAGGATAGATGATGGTGACTGGACACGGCAGGGGCTCCCTCAGGTCTCCAGATGGCGCTTCCGGATATATAATGGGTTAAAAAAGCATAGACCAACGGTCTGTGGGTTCCAAGGAGGGGGTGAGGGGACGCCAAAGCCGATCGCCGGGCGCGCTGCAGTCCGAGGCTCATACGTCTCCGTGAGAGAGATATGGTAGCGGCCGTACAGAGAGCCAGAACGAGGCCTGGATAGCAAGCACAGCGCGGCGCCGGGTCGTGACGTCACGGCTATGCGACGCGTTTCCGAGTCTGCGCGTTATTGGTGACAGGAATAGCGGCACTCCTTTCTCAAGCATCTGACGTCACGACCCGGCGCCGTGCTGTGCTTGCTATCCAGGCCTCGTTCTGGCTCCCTGTACGGCCGCTACCATATCTCTCTCACGGAGACGTACGAGCCTCGGACTGCATTTTTTAACCCATTATATATCCGGAAGCGCCATCTGGAGACCTGAGGGAGCCCCTGCCGTGTCCAGTCACCATCATCTATCCTTGCCAGGACCTGATGTAAGACCAGCACTGCACGGACTTGCTGAGACTTGTGGTCCTACAGCTTCTGCTCTACTCAGAGACGAACCGGAACGCAGTACTACAATCTTCCATGTGAGTGGATATTGTTTGTTGTAAATAAATGATTATTGATATATACTCAGAGGCGCCCCTTTTCCTTGTTTATTTTCTTTAGCCTATTGGACCTTGCTTCTGGTCTTTTTTTGGTGGCAGCCCTGATTGACTCCCTCCTGTATATATATCTATATATACCATCCCTGCCATTGGACTATTTAGGAACAGTTATGTGAGGTATACTTGCTTTGCGCCTTTTTTACTTGTTTTTTGTACTGCACATTACATAGTGGGCACTGCATGACACAGCACATGACATGGTGGGCACTTCATAGCACTGCACAAGAGAGGCCTGTAGTAGGGGCAAAGACTAAGCGGAGGACCAACATGACTGGATCAGAGGGGGTTTGAGATGAGGTGGAGTAATTAATAGGTGGGGCATGTAAATGTGGGCACTTACCTGATTGGTGTAAGAGGGGAGCAGGAGTGGATCCAAGAGTTGGTATGTGGTAAGGGTCTGGGGGTAAGTGGTAAGGGTCAGGTGCCAATTCCCGAAACTTGTAATGTTTCATATTCCCATCGCACACGTTCCTGGTATAAGCTCTTAAAGGTCGGGTGCTGCAGCAACAACCAGCTGGATACTGGTTCAAGTCACAATGTAGATACTTGCCAGCACACCAAGGATCAGCACACGGTGGCGTCCAAACGGTTTAGTTTATTGCATGATCACAACACAAAAAGGTGCAACTTTTCGGAGTCACGCAGGACCCCTTCGTCATCACATGCCTGACGAAGGGGTCCTGCGTGACTCCGAAACGTTGCACCTTTTTGTGTTGTGATCATGCAATAAACAATTCCCGAAACTTGTCCCACTGAAAGCGAGACAAAGTGTCGGCAATGACGTTTTCAACTCCCGGGAGGTGCACAGCATAAATAAAAACATTAAATTGCATGCAGCGCAACACCACATGCCTGAAAAGCTGCACCACTGGCGGGGATGACGCCAACACCCTAATGATGATCTGCACCACCCCCAGATTGTCCCCATGAAAGCCCACTTTCAAGTTCCTGAAGGACTCCCCCCACAACTCTACTGCCAGCACGACTGGAAACAATTTCAGCAATACCATGTTCCTCAGCAGACCAGACGCTTTCCACGAATCCGGCCAAGGACCTGCGCTCCCCTTGCCCTGGAAAAATGCCCCAAAGCCAAATGACCCGGCCACATCCGTGTAAATCTCCAAATCAAAGTTGCTAACCGGTCCCGACATCTATAGTGCCCTCCCGTTAAAACCTGACAGGTACGCGTGCCATATTCTCAGATCCTCCCTGTGCTCCCATACCAGGTGCACAAAATGATTGGGAGTCTTAGCCCCCGCCGTACTTGCCGACAGCCGTCTGCAAAATTCCCTACCCATCCGGATAATGCGACACGCAAAGTTCAGCTTACCCAACAATGACTGTAGAGTCCGAAGTTGTACCTTGCGCAATCTCAGAATCCCCCGAATCCAATAGTATGCTAATGCAAATCTAGCCGCGACGTGCTCCAACGTAGCCAAAACACTGCACAGACCTCGGATGAGGCTGGTCCCACACACAGGAAATCATGCAAGTAATGGATGATGGAACTCACTCCCACTACGTCACGTTCAACACACTCCACGAAATAACTGAACCGCTCAAACAATGCACATAAGATAGAACAGCCCATGGGTAGGCAGCGATCCATGTAGAATTCCTCTTGTCAATGACAACCTAGCAAACGGAAACTTTTAGGATGAATGGGAAGCAGTCAGAAAGCCAACTCCATGTCGGATTTTGCCATCCTAGCCCCTCGCCCATACCTCCACACACAGAAAACAGCCGCATCGAAGGAAGTGTACGAAACAGCACATATTTCTGGGTCAATCGCATCATTGACCAACCCCCCTTAGGGAAGGAAAGGTGGTGAATCAGCCTGAATTTATTAGGCTCTTTCTTGGGCACGACCCCCAAGGGTGAGTCCACCAGATCTGCGATTGGCAACAAGGAGAAGTGGCCCCCCATGCGTCCCAACGCCACTTCCTTCCGCAGTTTCTCTGAAACCACATTGGGATGTCGCAAAGCCGAGCGCAAGTTTCGGGAAACGGGGGGCAGAGACTAGGGTAGCAGGAATTCGAAACCCCTCCAAAAACCCCAGGAGCTAGTTCAGGAAAGTCCTTGGGATGAGCCGGTATCTCTGCTTCTCTTCATCCTCCTTGTTATCCTCCGGCTTGACCCTGTCTACATTGAACTTCTCTAGTGGCAGCAGTAAGAATATCTCCACATACTCACCTTTCCATATCTTCTCCCTAACCTCCGGTTTCAGGTAAGCCCCCAGGGGGCCCTCAAAACACACGTATACCTTGCTGAGTCTGCCGACCCCGCTTTGTCCCCTGCTCCTTCCTTGTCTGCCGCGTCCCAGCCTCCCACCGCAGTATCCACTACCACGGGCGCCGTAGTCACAACGGGGAGTGCTGGCGGCACCCCGGACCCGGAGTCCCCCAGCCCGGACGCCCCCCCTGGGTTCCACCCAGGCTGCCGCAGGTGAAGCCAGCCTGCTCACCCCAGGCTTGAACCTGTGTACCAACTCCTTCAAACCCGCTGAGAACCCCTGCAATCCCGCCTCCGCCGTTGCGTTGTCACTGACCACCACGGCCAGAGGGGAAACCACGGGCGACACCGCCCTCTGGCAAGGGGGCTGTGTCCCGGACCTAGGCCCGCCCCCCCAAGAACCCCAAAAAAAGTGGCCTCCAGCACTTAGTTGCCCCTGGACACCGCCATCCGCTCGCCTGCACCAGCCATCTGGCAATGGGGGGCCTGCCGGCTGTGGACTGGGAAGGCCCGGCGGCCGCTGCAGTTTTCATCCCCTGCTGAGGCCACACACCCGCAGCCCCCTCGCCAGGGGTGGAGTCTGCTTCTTCCATCCCCCACCGCATGGTGGGCCCACACCCGGTCATACCAGAGGGCCTGCCCGCCAAGCCCTGTCTCTGCTGGGGATTCCTCCCAGGACCCCCCACCGCCGGCACGGACATGCGCTTTGCGGGGGCCCTGAAAGGGCCCAGATGGGACTCCCTGTGTGACGCTGGGCCCTTGGGGGGGAGTTCGGGGAGAAGCGCTCCGGCGGCCTGGACCTCTTAGCTCGTGTGGACTCCCACCCCGTGGTGCTCCAGCACTTGGTTGCCCCTGGACATCTCCGCCATCCGCTCACTTGCACTGGCCATCTGGCAACGGGGGGCCGCCAGCTGTGGACTGGGAAGGCCCGGCGGCCGCTGCGGTTCTCATTCCCTGCCGAGGCCCCGCCCCCGCAGCCCTCTCACCAGGGGTGGAGTCCACTTCTTCCATCTCCCGCCGAGTGGCGTTGCGTTGTCACTGACCACCGCGGCCAGAGGGGAAACCACAGGCGACACCGCCCGCTGGCAAGGGGGCTGTGTCCCGGACCTAGGTCCATCCCCCCCTTTTTATCTCCCCCTGAGAACACAAAGAAAAAGTGGACTTACCAGGCTGCCTAGGAAGGGTCCCACCAGCTGAAGGTCCCACCTCCATCGCTGCCAGGCTTCCGCGAGGCTCCTCCTCCTCCAACAGGGAGAGCTCCCCCGCTCTGAGCAATCGATCCACCATCTCTTCCTCCTGCAACGACAGCCCTCCAGGGGATCCATCCATGGATGCTGAGGATCTGCGCTGACGTGGGCCCTGCCTCCTCACGCTGGATCCACCCACCGATTTCCTTGATGCTTTTCCCGGGCCTCTACCGCCTCCAGCACTTGGTTGCCCCTGGACACCTCCGCCATCCGCTCACCTGCACCGGCCATCTGGTAATTGGGGTCTGCTGGCTGTGGACTGGGAAGGCCACTGCGGTTCTCATCCCCCGCCGAGGCCCCGCCCCCGCAGCCCCCTCGCCAGGTTCGGAGCCCGTTTCTTCCATCTCCCGCCGCGTAGCGAGCCTGGGGTGGGCCCCGGTCATACCGGAGGGCCTGCACATCAATTCCCGTCTCTGCTAGTGATTCCTCCCAGGACTCTCCACCGCCGGCACGGACATGCGCTTCGCGGGGGGCCCTGAAGGGGCCCGGATGGGACTCCCTGTGTGACACTGGGCCCTTGGGGGGGAGTTCGGGGAGAAGCGCTCCGGCGGCCTGGACCTCTTAGCTCATGTGGACTCCCACCCCATGGTGCTCCAGCACTTGGTTGTACCTGGACATCTCCGCCATCCGCTCACTTGCACTGGCCACCTGGCAACGGGGGGCCGCCAGCTGTGGACTGGGAAGGCCCGGTGGCCGCTGCAGTTCTCATCGTCTGGGAGAAGTGCTCTGGCGGCCTGGACCACCGAGCTCATGTGGGCTCCCGCCCCACGGTGCTGGCATCCAGAGCCCCCTCACCTAACACCAGCTGCACTTACTCCCGCAACCACTGCTCATCCTTGACTGCCGCTGCGGCCCTCAGTTGGGACATCAGTTCCTCTGTGGCAGGCATGACACACGCTCCTCCAAGCTCTCTCCTCCCACCACTGGTGATGGGGAGGGGGTTGCCTCTAACCTAAACCTCTTGCTGCCCTCCTACTGCCCCAACTACCCAATCCAGACCCCTGTAACATACCCTGCCTAGCTCACTGTTCCCTCAGTCATGCCCAGCCCTCCATTCCATTCACTTTGCTGCTTTTCTTCTGGCTTTTCTGGAGCAGTGATTTAAAAAAAATGTCCAAGTAGTAATAAGACAAACTGTCTTTGGTGGTGGATGTTTATAACATCATAAAGGTAGAACCGACACTGAGGGCACAGCTTTTCACATGAGGGAAGCCAGCTCTGATAGATAGAACAAGAAAAAAAGCAGAAAAGCGCCTCTGAGTGCAAGTATTTAATGTTTACAATAACATGTAATCGTTACATAAAAGTAAGGGATGACAGGTTGGTGGAAAAAGAAATCTCCTGGATTGGTCTCCAAACATCTCTGGGCATGTCGGGTATGAGTGGAGAGTCCAGCTGCTGCGGTGACCGTGATGTTCCTGGAGGAGGCCGGCTAGACCTCTCAATGGCTGGAGGAGATGAGGAAGTTCCGCTCTGAGAACTTCTACTCACCAGGACCAGAGGGCGGCACGGCCGGCGAGTCCGCGGGCGGTTGTTCTGCACGGGAGAGTGATTTGAGTGGAATGTCACATTATTCCGATGGGGAGGGTACTTTGCAGATGAAGAGAAGAAGATGAAGAGAAGAAGATGTAGAGAAGCGTCACACAGCAGGAGCCTCCCATCCAATCATGGATGCGGAGCGGCCCGAAAAGAAGATGAAAAGAAAAGGATGAAGAAAAGAAGATGCTGCGGAGGGAGATGCCGGACGAGAACACCGGAGAAAGAAGCAGAGGATCGGAGGAAGAAGAAGATGGAGGAAAAAAACCGAAGGAAGATAGAAGAAAGAAGGTAGAAGATGGAAAAAAGAAGACTTTAAATAAAGGAATTGTCAAAAACTGTCTCTTGTCATTATTAATATTTTTGAGTTTTTTTGTGAAATGGTAGGGGTACTTTTGTACCCCCTTACCATTTCACACAGGGGGGGGGCCTAGATCTGGGGGTCCCCTTGTTAAAGCCCCCCCAGCCTGCAGACCCCCACAAACACCGGCCAAGGGTTGTGGGGATGAGGCCCTTGTCCTCATCAACATGGGGACAAGGTGCTTTGGTGGGCTACCCCAAAGCACCCTCCCAATGTTAAGGGCATGTGGCCTGGTATGGTTCAGGAGGGGGGGCGCTCTCTCGTCCCTCCCTCTTTTTCTGCAGCCTGCCAGGTTGTGTGCTCGGATAAGGGTCTGGTATGGATTTTTGGGGGGACCCCACGCCACTTTTTTTAATTTTGGTGCGGGGTTCCCCTTAATATCCATACCAGACCTGAAGGGCCTGGTATGGAGTTTAGGGGGACCCCCACACCAGTTTTTTTTTTAATTTTGGTTCGGGGTTCCCCTGTGGGGAAATCCCATGCAGTTTTTATCAATGAACTTTTATGTGTATTGTCGGACCGGCAATTTATTAATAGCCGCGAGTAGTTTTAAATTACTTTTTTCCTTTGAAATGTCATTTTGCTGTCAGACTGTTCTAAACACTGGAAACATGCGCCCCTTTACAGGGATACTTTTTATGACAATAACTTGCATATAAGCCTTTAAAATTAGCACTTTTGATTTCTCCCATAGACCTTTAAAGGGTCTTCCGCGGTTTTTGAATTTGCCGCGAACACCTAAATTGTTCGCTGTTCGACGAACTGGCCAACAGCCGATGTTCGAGTCGAACATGAGTCCGACTCGAACTTGAAGCTCATCCCTAGTGCCCATCAGTGCTGCCTATCAGTGTCCATCAGTGATGCATGTCAGTGCCCATCAGTGCTGCCTATCAGTGCAGCCTCATCAGCGCACATTATTTCTTTTTTCTTCAAAATTTTCAGACTTTTTAAATTTGTTTTTAGCAAAAAATAAAAACCCCAATGGTGAATAAATACCACCAAAAGAAAGCTCAATTTGTCTAAAAAAAATGATAAAAAATTCATTTGGATACAGTGTTACAAAACCGCGCAATTGTCTGTCAAAGTGTGACAGCGCAGAAAGCTGGGCCAGGGCAGGAAGGGGGTATATGTGCCCAGTATTGAAGGCTCAGGCTTTCTATTCATACATACCATTAGTACTCAATGCATGATTATACTTTTTTACGCCTACAGTTTCCATTACACATGGATTCAGTGAGACTCCTGGGGACACACTCTCACATGCACATGCCTGACCTCTGGTTTGCCCCACCGGGGTCCCGTTCGGCTCGGCCTCCTCGGTTCCCAGTTGACACCTGCTGCTGCCTCTGGGAACCGCACACTGGCCTGGCCTCATTTAGTGGTGAGTATGGGACCCCATATTATGGCTCCCACGCTCTGCAACTACTCCATCAATACTATACCACCTACCCATTTTCTTCTATCTTAGGTACATCTGTACACGCATCAACCCCTAAAGAGCGAGCTGGGTCTCGCGAAACGCGGCGGCTACACTAGATGCTTGTGTATCACATGTTTTCCACTCTTAGGGTACACCAATGCCCGTGTTTTACATGCTTATCATCCATTTATGTACCATTGTCTATTTCACATGTATGTTGTTTTACAACTGGCCATTGCTGATGATACCAATGTATGCATGACTTTTACCTGAATAAACGCATATACTTTATACTTCAATTACTGGTATGATGCTTTTTGGCCAAATGGTGCCCACCTCATTTAAAGTCCCATTAGGACGAATCTTTTGTTGAGTATTGAAGGGGCTAAAGCAATTTCTATCCATACAACACATTTCCTTCCCAACTTCTGATTTCTACAGAGATGAAATGAGGCAGTCCAGGATTTCCACATTAAATCCACGTTCTTCTTCACTTAGGGTGATCGTGGGGAATGAGGAAGTTGTTTTGAACAAAATTAGAACGGATATTTCACAATTACAAAGTATAAAAATGAATAGAACTTTCACAAATTAGAAATGGAGATTAATGACAAATTAGATTGTATGGAATATGAAATTATTAATACGGAAAAGGAAAAGTTGGGAAGAGACGGGGTAGACTATGAAATGGATAATGTGTATTTTAGAAAAAGGATGAGAAATCTGACAGAAGGAGATCTGTGGAAGAAAAAGAGAAGTTGATGTAAAACCCGGAAATGTCAGTTATTATGAAACAAGAAATAGAAACTGTAGACACTACAAGTGTGAAATGAATGATGATATACAGTGGGGACGGAAAGTATTCAGACCCCCTTACATTTTTCACTCTTTGTTATATTGCAGCCATTTGCTAAAATCATTTAAGTTAATTTTTTTCCTCATTAATGTACACACAGCACCCCATATTGACAGAAAAACACAGAATTGTTGACATTTTTTATTAAAAAAGAAAAACTGAAATATCACATGGTCCTTTCTGTGACACTCATATATTTAACTCAGGTGCTGTCCATTTCTTCTGATCCTCCTTGAGATGGTTCTACACCTTCATTTGAGTCCAGCTGTGTTTGATTATACTGATTGGAATTGATTAGGAAAGCCACACACCTGTCTATATAAGACCTTACAGCTCACAGTGCATGTCAGAGCAAATGAGAATCATGAGGTCAAAGGAACTGTCTGAAGAGCTCAGAGACAGAATTGTGGCAAGACACAGATCTGGCCAAGGTTACAAAAAAATTCTGCTGCACTTAAGGTTCCTAAGAGCACAGTGGCCTCCATAATCCTTAAATGGAAGACGTTTGGGATGACCAGAACCCTTTCCTAGAGCTGACCATCTGGCCAAACTGAGCTATCAGGGGAGAAGAGTCTTGGTGAGAGAGGTAAAGAAGAACCCAAAGATCACTGTGGCTGAGCTCCAGAGATGCAGTCGGGAGATGGGAGAAAGTTGTAGAAAGTCACTGCAGCCCTCCACCAGTCGGGGCTTTATAGCAGAGTGGCCCAACAGAAGCCTCTCCTCAGTGCAAGACACATGAAAGCCCGCATGGAGTTTTTTTTTTTTTAGCAAACACCTGAAGGACTCCAAGATAGTGAGAAATAAGATTCTCTGGTCTGATGAGACCAAGATAGAACTTTTTAGCCTTAATTCTAAGTGGTATGTGTGGAGAAAACCAGGCACTTCTCATCACCTGTCCAATACAGTCCCAACAGTGAAGCATGGTGGTGGCAGCATCATGCTGTGGGGGTGTTTTTCAGCTGCAGGGACAGGACGACTGGTTGCAATCGAGGGAAAGATGAATGTGGCCAAGTACAGGGATATCCTGGATGAAAACCTTCTCCAGAGTGCTCAGAACCCCAGACTGGGCCAAAGGTTTACCTTCCAACAAGACAATGACCCTAAGCACACAGCTAAAATAATGAAGGAGTGGCTTTACAACAACTCCATGACTGTTCTTGAATGGCCCAGCCAGAGTCCTGACTTAAACCCAATTGAGCATCTCTGGGGAGACCTAAAAATGGCTGTCCACCAACGTTTACCATCCAACCTGACAGAACTGGAGAGGATCTGCAAGGAGGAATGGCAGAGGATCCCCAAATCCAGGTGTGAAAAATTTGTTGCATCTTTCCCAAAAAGACTCATGGCCAGGGGCGTTGCTAGGTCTGCAAAAGATCTGGGGCTAGAGCCCATAGCAGCGGTCACCAACCTTTTTGCAGGCCCGTGGGCGGGAGTCACGCTGGTGGTAAGCCGTATTTCGCAGGCAATGGCTGGTGTTGGTGCTTCAATCATGTCACTTGCCACAACTCCTGCCACCATTTGCAGATTGCCACATCTCCTGCCACCAGATGTGGGTTGTCACTTGCCAACTGATGTGGATTGTCACTTACCATGCCACCAAATGTGCACTGACGCTAATTTGGTAGCAGGCTGGCAGCACTGGTCTATTTAGTGAGGGCAGGAGATCGGTGATGTGGGGCGGGCTTAGAGAGATGATGTCATCTTGCTGCTCCCCACCGCACCTCCGACATTGAAGCAAGGGGGAATGGCTGCAAAGCGGAGCTCCACCGATGACAGGAAGCATGTGACCTCCACTTCACCGTGCTGTGAGGGGGGAAGATTGCTGATATGTGACGGGCAGTGAGAGATAATGTCATCTCTCTGCTCCCCACCGCACCTTGCTCCCGCATTAAAAAAGGCCCGGCTGTGAAGAGCGCTGATGTGGAGAGGGCGGAGAGAGATGTCATCTCTGCTCGTCCGTCCGCTCACTTCTCTCCTCTCCTCGCCTGTCTCATGAGGCCAGCCCGTCCGCTGCAGCAGCAGCGGCCACAACCCGCTGGTTAGGCAGGGACCCTGTGGCAAGAGACTCGGGGCTATGGACCCCAGATTCGGGTCTATAGCCCCAATAGCCACCCCCTAGCGACGCCCCTGCTCATGGCTATACTTGATCAAAAGGGTGCTTCTACTAAATACTGAGCAAAGGTAGTCTGAATACTTAGGACCATGTGATATTTCAGTTTTTCGTTTTTAATAAATCTGCAAAAATGTCAACAATTCTGTGTTTTTCTGTCAATATGGGGTGCTGTGTGTACAATATGGGGTGCTGTGTGTACATTAATGAGGGGAAAAATGAACTTAAATGATTTTAGCAAATGGCTGCAATATAACAAAGTGAAAAATTTAAGGGGGTCTGAATACTTTCCGTCCCCACTGTAAAATTGTCTAATCATTCCACAGAGACAGTCCTGACCCCTTCCTCCCGCCCCCTGCTGGTGACATCATTTCCTCTTCCGGTTCAAGCTGGACAGCATGGAGCTTACTATTTCCAGGATTTCCTAAATGTACAGCTATTCAGCACAACATCACACCAGAACCTCTCCCAGCTAGGGATGAGCTGAACACCCCCCCGATTCAGTTCGCACCAGAACATCCGAACAGCCAAAACATTTGGCAGAACACATGAACACCATTAAAGTCTATGGGACGCGAACATGAATAATCAAAAGTGCTAATTTTAAAGGCTTATATGCAAGTTAGTGTCATAAAAAGTGTTTGGGGACCGGGTCCTGCCCCAGTGAAACAATAAAAATGAAATATTCCTTTAAATATCATACCTGGGGGGTGTCTATAGTATGTTTGTAAAGTGACACATTTTTCCCGTGTTTAGAAAAGTCCGAAAGCAAAATGACATTTCTAAAGGAAAAACTGTCAACTAACACTGATCGCGGCTGTAATGAATTGTCAGGTCTCGGCAATATAGATAAAACTCATTGAAAAAAACGTCATGAGTCCCCCCCCAGTCCATTGCCCGGCCCTTTGGGTCTCGTATGAATATTAAGGGGAACCCCGAACCAAAGTGTAATATTGGGTGTCCCCCTAAAATCCATACCAGGCCCTTCAAGTCTGATGTGGAAATTAAGTGGAACTCTGCGCCAAATTTAAAAAAAAAAATGGCATAGGGGTCCCCCCCAAAATCCATACCAGTCCCTTATCCGAGCACACAACCTGGCAGGACGCAGGAAAAGAGGGGGGGATGAGAGAGCGCCCCTCCCCCTGAACCATACCAGGCCACATGCCCTCAATTTGGGGAGGGTGCTTTTGGGGTCTGACCCCAAAGCACCTTGGCCCCATGTTGATGGAGACAGGGGCCTTATCCCCATAACCCTTGCCCGGTGGTTGTGGGGGTATGCGGGCGGGGGGCTTATCGCAATCTGGAAGCCCGCTTTAACAAGGGGACCCCAAAATCCTGATATCCCCTCCTGTGTGAAATGGTAACAGGTACATTGTACCCCTACCATTTCACTAAAAAGTGTCAAAAATGGTAAAAAAGACAAGAGCTGCTTGGGACAAGTCCTCTATTAAAAAATAAAAAAAATAAAAATGTCCCATGATGTAAGTTCATACCAACGGACCGAAAAAAAAAAAAAAAAACCCTCAACCGATCCGCCTCCATGCGAGGCTCCCACCGAGTGACGCGTCTTCTCTGTGACAGTTCTTATATAACTGAGGGCAGGGTCACCCGGTGACGTAAACGGGTGACCCTGCCCCCTCTGATGCCATGGGAAAGCCCCCGGTGTCAGAGGGGGCGGGGTCACCCATTTACGTCACCGGGTGGCCCCACCCTCAGTTATATAAGAAATATTACAGAGAAGACGCATCAGTCAGCGGGAGCCTCCCATGGAGGCGGATCAGTTGCTTTTTTTTTTTTTTTCTTGGCTCGTTGGCGGCATGATAGAAGAAGATGAATGGACATTGCGGGACATTTTTATTGTTTAATAAAGGACTTGTCCCAAGCTGTCTCGTCTTTTTCACCATTTTTGACACTTTTTTTGTGAAATGGTAGGGGTACGGTGTACCCCATTACCAATTCACACAGGGGGAGGCTGGGATCTGGGGGTCCCCTTGTTAAAGGGGGCTTCCAGATTCCGATAAGCCCCCCACCCGCATACGCCCAAAACCACCAGGCGAGGGTTGTGGGGATGAGGCTCTTGTCCCCATGGTGCTTTGGGGTCAGACCCCAAAGCACCCTCCCCATGTTGAGGGCATGTGGCCTGGTACGGTTCAGGAGGGGGGGTGCTCTCTCTCGCCCCCCCTCTTTTCCTGCGGCCTGCCAGGTTACGTGTTCAGATAAGGGTCTGGTATTTTGGGGGGACCCCTACACCATTTTTTAAATTTTGCCGTAGAGTTCCCCTTAAAATCTATTACAGACCTTAAGGGTCTGGTATGGATTTTAGGGGGACCCCCATGCAATTTTTTTAAAATTTTGGTTCGGGGTTCCTCTTAATATTGGTACCAGACCCAAAGGGCCTGGTAATGGACTGGGGGGGTCCCATGCTCTTTTTTTCAATGAGTTTTAACTATATTGCCGAGACCCGACAATTCATTACAGCCTCAAGCAGTTTTAGATGACAAATTTTCCTTTCGAAATGTCATTTTGCTGTGGTATTCTAAACACGGGAAAAATGCGCCACTTTACAGGCATACTATAGACACCCCCCAAGCACGATATTTAAAGGAATATTTTATTTTTATTGTTTCACGTTAAGCATTAAAAAAAAAATCACTGCTCCCGAAAAAACTGCTGTTTTAAAAAAAAAATTTACATTGATACACATTCCCTGGGGCAGGACCCAGGTCCCCAAACACTTTTTATGACAATAACTTGCATATAAGCCTTTAAAATTAGCACTTTTGATTTTCATGTTAGTGTCCCATAGACTTTAACGGTGTTCCGGCGGCATTTCAATTTGCCGCGAACACCGCATATTGTTCGCTGTTCGGCGAACACCCGATGTTCGAGCTGAACTTACGTTCGACTCGAACATTGAGCTCAGCCCTACTCCCTGCTACCCGGATCGTGTGAGCAGCCTGTAGGACGCAGTAGAACTCTGCCAGGATTACATACTTATGATGAGCATGACTCCCACTTATATCTTGTAAGTGTTTTTAACCACTTCAGCCCCAGAGGATTTGGCAGCTCAATGACAAGAGCACTTTTTACAATTTGGCACTGCGCTGCTTTAACTGGTAATTGCGCGGTCATGCAATGTTGTACCCAATGTTAGTATTTGATTGCCTCTGCGATTTTTATTTTTTGCAATAAACAGAAAAAGGACTGAAAATTTAGAAAAAAAAATTATATTTTCTACTTTTTGTTAAAGAAAATTTAATAAACTCAATTTTAGTCATACATTTAGGCCAAAATGTATTCAGCCACATGTCTTTGGTAAAAAAAATGTCAATAAGCGTATATTTATTGGTTTGCGCAAAAGTTATAGCGTCTACAAACTAGGGTACATTTTGTTTTGCTTTTAGTTTATGACTGCCTATGTTATTTGCTGAGGTTCTAAAATAGCAGGGCAATACAAACACCCCCCCCCCCCAATAATTTTTTGCCACAAGTGATTGAAAAATGACAAAAAAAAAAAAAAATTACACAAAGTTGTCATTAAATGATATATTGCTCACACATGACATGTGGAATTACACCCCAAAATACATTCTGTTGCTTCTCCTGAGAACGGGGATACCACATGTGTGAGACTTTTTGGGAGCCTAGCCGTGTACAGGACCCCGAAAACCAAGCACCGCCTTCAGGCTTTCTAAGGGCGGAATTTTTGATTTCACTTCCTCACTACCTATCACAGTTTCGAAGGCCATGAAATGCCCAGATAGCACAAAACCCCCCAAATGACCCCATTTTGGTAGTAGACACCCCAAGCGATCTGCTGAGAGACTTGAGTATTTTTCAGATCTCGCTTTTTGTCACAAAGTTTTGAAAATTGAAAAAAGAAAAAAAAACAAAAAAAAACCCCACATTTTTCTGGTCTTTCTTCATTTTCAAAAATAAATGAGATCTGCAAAATACTCACCATGCCTCTTAGCAAATAGCTTGGGGTGTCTACTTTCCAAAATGGGGTCATTTGGGGGGGTTTTGTGCTATCTGGACATTTCATGGCCTCCGTAACTGTGATAGCTAGTGAGGAGTAAAATCACAATTTTACGCCTTTAGAAATCCTGAAGGCGGGGATTGGTTTTTGGGGTCCTGTACGCGGCTAGGCTCCCAAAAAATCCCACACATGTGGTATCCCCATACTCAGAAGCAGCAGAATGTATTTTGGGGTGCAATTTCACATATAACCATGCCATGTTTGAAGAATATATCATTTAGTGACAACTTTGTGTAAAAAAAAAAAAAATAAAAAAAAAAAATTTAATTTTCCCGCAACTTGTGGCAAAATATAAAATATTCCATGGACTCAACATGCCTCTCATCAAATAGCTTGGGGTGTCTACTTTCCAAAATGGGGTCATTTTGGGGGGGGGGGGGGGGGTTGTGCTATCTTGGCATTTTATGGCCCTCAAAACTGATAGGTAGTGAGGAGTGAAATAAAAAATTTACACCCTTAGAAATCCTGAAGGCAGTGATTGGTTTTCGGGGTTCTGTACATGGCTAGGCTCCCAAAAAATCCCACACATGTGGTATCCCCATACCCAGGAGAAGCAGCAGAATGCATTTTGGGGTGTAATTGCACATATAACCATGCCATGTTTGAACAATGTATCATTTAGTGACAACTGTGCAAAAAAAAAAAAAAAAAGTGTAATTTTCCCAAAACTTGTGACAAAATATTAAAATATTCCATGGTCTCAACATGCCTCTCAGCAAATAGCTTGGGGTGTCTACTTTCCAAAAAGGGGTCATTTGGGGGGGTTGAACTGTCCTGGCATTTTATGCACAACATTTAGAAGCTTATGTCACACATCACCCACTCTTCTAACCACTTGAAGACAAAGCCCTTTCTGACACTTTTTGTTTACATGAAAAATATTTTTTTTTGCAAGAAAATTACTTTGAACCCCCAAACATTATATATTTTTTTTAAAGCAAATGCCCTACAGATTAAAATGGTGGGGGTTACATTTTTTTTTCACATAGTATTTGCACAGCAATTTTTCAAATGCAATTTATTTGGAAAAACACACTTTTTTTTAATTTTAATGCACTAAAACACACTATATTGCCCAAATGTTTGATGAAATTAAAAAAGATGATCTTATGCTACCATTTTAGATTGACAGGGGAGGTCTACTGCTAAAATGACTGCTCTCGATCTGACCTTCGCGGTGATACCTCACATGCATGGTGCAATTGCTATTTACATATGACACCAAAATGACGCTTCACCTTTGCGCGTGAGCACGGGGGCGGGGGGACAGGGGTGCTTTTTTTTTTTTTAATTATTTATTTTGATTTTTTATTATACTTTTAAACTGTTTTTCATTTTTTTTATATCATTTTTATTGTTAGCTCAGGGAATGTAAATATCCCCTATGATAGCAAAAAGTAGTGGCAGGTAATCTTTTTTTGAAAAAATTGGGGTCTACTAGACCCTAGATCTCTCCTCTGCTCTCAAAGCATCTGACCACACCAAGATCGGTGTGATAAAATGCTTTGCCAATTTCCCAATGGCGCTGTTTATATCCGCCGAAAGTCATGAAATGCTCGTAGCTTCCGGTTTCTTAGGCCGTAGAGATGATTGGAGCCGTTCTGGTCTCTGATCAGCTCTATGGTCAGCTGGCGGAACCACCAGCTGCATTCTCGGGTTCCCTGGTGGGACAAGAGAGCCAGAGAAAACCATGGAAGATGGCGGGAGGGGGGACGTTCCCTCCCACTGCTTGTAAAAGCAGTCTAGAGGCTAATTAACTGCAAGGATTGCTTTTACATGAAAGCCGACCACTGACTGAAAAGAATGATACCAAGATGATACCTAAACCTTCAGGCATCATTATGGTATAACCATTTAAAGTCCAGCAACATACCAGTACGTTGCTGGTCCTTGTTGGGCATTGTAATGTTCTTTTTTTTATGCAGCCTGTGGGCTGAACGAAAAAAAAAGATTGATCGGTGGGTATGTCCACCATTAGAATACTGCCCTTCATCCACCAACTTCTAATGATGAGCATACATGCATCATTTTTTTTTAACTGTGGTGGTGAAATCACCTCCTACAGCGATGGAGTCGCCAATTTACGTATCGTGAGAGCAAACGCTGTTGCTGTCAAGATACATAAATCAGTGCTGCAGCTGAATGGCGTAACTGAAAAGCAAAAAATGGTAACAATAAAACAACTTATTTTTTATCGCAATCTGTGCCTAAAAAATATATGGAGGTGAAATCACCTACAGCACTGGAGTCACGGCTTTACGTATCGTGGGAGCAAACGCTGTTGCTGTCAGAATAACCACTTCAGCCCCGGAAGAATTTACCCCCTTCCTGACCAGAGCACTTTTTGCGATTCGGCACTGCGTCGCTTTAACTGACAATTGAGCGGTCGTGCGACGTGGCTCCCAAACAAAACTGACGTCCTTTTTTTCCCACAAATAGAGCTTTCTTTTGGTGGTATTTGATCACCCCTGTGCTTTTTATTTTTTGCGCTATAAACAAAAAAATGCGACAATTTTTTAAAAAACGCATTATTTTTTACTATAATAAATATCCCCCAAAAATATATAAAAAAATATTTTTTTCCTCAGTCTAGGCGGATACGTATTCTTCTGCATATTTTTGGTAAAAAAAAAAAAAAAAATCGCAATAAGCGATTATTGATTGGTTTGCGCAAAAGTTATAGCGTTTACAAAATAGGGAATAGTTTTATGGTATTTTTATTAATAATTTTTTTTTTAAAATGGCGGCGATCAGCGATTTTTATTGTGACTGCGACATTATGGCGGACACATCAGACATTTTTGGGACCATTGTCATTTATACAGCAATCAGTGCTATACAAATGCATCGATTCCTGTGTAAATTACACTGGCAGTGAAGGGGTTAACCACTAGGTGGCAGTGTAGGGGTTTAGTGTGTCCTAGGGGCGTGTTTCTAACTGTGAGGGGCGTGGCTCTGTGTGACACATCACTGATCTCTGCTCCAATGACAGGGAGCAGAGATCAGTGACACTGTCACTAGGCAGAACAGGGAGATGCTTGTTTACATTAGCATCTACCCGTTCTTCATCCCCGTGAGGCGATCGCGGTATCCGCAATCTGACTCTCACGGAGCTTGCCGCGAGCACGCGCGCGCTGGCCGTCTTTTAAAGGGGAACGTACAGGTACGTGATTCTGCCTGTACGAGCCCTTCTGCCGCAGTATATCTGCGTGAGGCGGTCGGCAAGCGGTTAAATAAACCCGTGCTGCAGCTGAATGGTGTACCTGCTAAGCAAATGATGGTTAACAATAAACAAAGTAACATTACCGTATAACAGTAAGACTTACCATACCTGCAAAGCAAATACAATAAAATACAGTAATAAAACATTACAGTTCTAAAATACAGTAACAATAGAGAGAGAGAGCGAACGTAAGAGAGAGAACAATAGAGAGAAGAAAAATAAAACGATAACTCTTTGGCTTTTTTTATGTTTTTTTTGTTTTTATAAACTGTAAATGTTCCAGATTAGGGTCTCTCAAAGTGTGATGGCCATCTCGTCTTTCGAGACCCTGTGTACGTGTGCCCTAGGACTGTGCAATGCTGTACCCTATGCTAATACTACACTAGTTTGTGGTAGCGTTTCAAACCAGAGACCAGGTTGGTCAGGATAAGAGGGACAATAAAAATGGGTATCACGCCTATATCCATGTTTTCTGCAGACATGACATCTTCTTTGGGGGTTTCTTTGGGTAGGGGTACCAGGGAGGACATACGGAAAATGCCTCTCATGCAGCTGGCTCACTGCATTTGCCTTGGGAAGGTGGGCCACAGCACCGTCTGGAAACAGAAGGGCTGTGATGATCTCTTTCTGGAATTTAAGGAAGGATCCAGTTCGTCCTGAAGCTTTGTATAGCACAAAAGCATTCAGCAAAGCCACTATGTATACAGATACTTTTTTGCACCAGCGCCTGGCCTTACGGACAATTAGGTACGGCGCCAACAACTGGTCGTTGAGGTCCACCCCTCCCATATTAAGGTTATATTCATGGACACAGAGGGGTTTCTCCACAACACCAGTATCTGCAGGAATTTGGACTGTCATATTTGCGTGAAGGGAGGACAGAACGAAAACATTCCGTGAATCCCTCCACTTCACTGCTAACAACTTATTACATTTCAAGCAGGCTCTCCCCCCGTCTAAGTCAGGATTCTACAAGCCGTTGGAGGAAGCCCTAGCAATTAGATCGCACTGTGCCACATGCACCGATTCCACAATCAAAAAGGTGACTAAAAAGTGGCACGCTTGTGTAATAATTGTCCACATACAAGTAGTACCTCTTGCCAAATAAGGGTGACACCAAGTCCCACACAATCTTACCAGCGCTCCCTATGTAGTCTGGGCAGTTCTCTGGCTCCACGTGAATATCTTTTCCCTCGTAAACCATATAATGAGATGTATAGGCTGTGGCCCTGTCACAGAGCTTGTAAATTTTGACCTCATATCTGGCACGCTTGCTGGGAAGATACTGTTTGATAGACAAGAGGCCAGAAAACTTAATCAGGGACTCATCAACGCAGACAACTTGATCAGGAGTAAACAAGGCTGCAAACTGCTGGTTGAAGAGGTTTACGAGGGGCCGAATTTTGTGGAGCTGATCGTATCCAGTTTCACTCCGAGGACGACAGAGTTCATTATCATTGAAGTGCATGAACCGCAAGATCTGCTCATATCATGCTCCTGTCATGGAGGCAGAGAACACTGCGTATGGTGAATTGGGTCAGTGGACCAATATGACTGCAACTCACTTTTTTTTTTTTTTTAACTACGGCCATGAGGAGGGATAGGCCCAGGAAGGTCTTAAATTCGGAGACCGTAATAAGTCTCCAATCTATGGCAAGGGGCAACTGGGGATTAGTGGCAATGAATTGACCAGCATACAAATTGCTTTGGTCCACAATAGATCTAGAGATCTTTCTGTGAAAAACAGCGAATAAAAAGCCATTGACACAAAATCAACTGTTTCCACCTAAATTCCGGGTTGGTCAGTGAATGGGGGAAGTACAGGTGCTGCAGAAGTGGTGGGTTCCCAATTAGGATTGGCATATTCTGCAGGAAGGGCACTATGGGCCTGTCTTTGTCTTCTTGGTGGCTGCGGGACACTACTAGTGCTTGCCATCTCACCAGCTTGAACTGCACTTATGGGACTCGCCACGTCACCAAGTGATACTGCAGTGCTGGATGTACGACCAGGATGTACTAGACCGCTGGTACTTGCCAGCTCACCAGAATGATGAGCGGCACTAGTACTGTCTCTCTGCTCTATTCGAGAGCCCTGCGGTTCTAGAACCTCAACAGCAGAACGGGGTCGGGTATGCCTGATCTTGGCAGGGACCACAACTCCGTCGTCAGAGCTGTCAGGGTGCCGCTGCTGTCTACCAGATCGTATTCTGAGCCTGAATCTGACAGATGAGTGACTTCCTCTTCACTATCTGTCATGCTCAGAAATGTGTAGGCCTTTTCACTAGTGTACCTTTGATTTGACATTTTGGCCTCTAAATTTACTGGTACAGTATTGAGACTCACAGGAAAAAGAGCTCCCGACTGTCAGCGACTGATTCAAACGCTACCAAAAAAATTGTTAGCATTCGCAGGGATCAGGCCTGACTCTGCGAACGCTGCAGTTATGTGTTTAGTGTTTTGTAAGTGACAGTGATCGATTGATACTGCACTTGGGTGGGCTGGGCTTGGCGGAGGGGCTAAACGCAGGTGCTAGCAGGTATCTGGGCTGATCCCGCTAACACTGCATTTTTGGGAACCCTAAACTATTGGGTACGCTAGTATAGATCTGATCAGATATTGATCCGTTTAGATACTATACTACTAAGGGAGGTGTATGGTGTGTGGGTGTTAGCGCTACTGGCACTAATCTGACACTGCCTGGGGCAACGCAGACCCTGTCTGGTGCTAAAACCTAACTGATATTACCTGCCAGGTGATCAGGGAGTTAAACCTTTTATTAGGTAATATACGGCGGGTGTCCTGACGCTATAAAAAATAACTAGCTAACCAGAGTCACCCCTGACACTAATATGGTGATCACAGGTGACTGGGTTATCAAGGGGTTAAACCTTTATTAGGGGGGTCCCTATACCTATCTGGGCCTACCACTAATTACCCCAACACTTTTTTTTGTGTCATTAATGACACCAGTACAGTGATCCAAAAAAATATGAACACTGCACTGGGTGAAACAGTGACAGGGGTGAAGGGGTTACCTGGGGGGGCCATCGGGGGGGGTGAAATATGTGTGTACTGTGTCAGTGTAGTGTTAGTGCAACTCACGTTTGGATGTCCTCTCTCCGCTCTCTGGAACGAAAAGACTTCCACGAGGAGAGAGGACATCACTTCTGCCTGTGTTTACACTTAAACAGGCAGGAGAAGGCTGGACCTGGTGATCGCCAGGACCGATCACCAGGTCCAGGTCAGAAATCATCGGCCTGGGCCTGGAGACTGATTGGTTCTGAAGCTAATCCAATCGGCGCGCGCGCCCCCTAGGTGGCTGCGCGCCTGACGTAATGTAACGTCGATTTGCCCAGCCGAGCCAACCTGCCGCAGTAAAACTGCGGTGGTTGGTCCGGAACTGGTTAACAAACAAATTACTGAAGTTTGATGTTATAGCTTCCAACCAGTAATTTCACAGTAAATAGATGAATAATAAATGATTATCTTATAATAATAATAGGATTTTTGACTTACCGTAAAAGCAGTTTCTCTGTGTTCAATGACAGAAACAGCACTTCTTTATTCAGAACCATGGGGTTATAATCGCCCCCTACAGGAGTAGGACACTAGGCAGAAAAAAATGCTTGGCTACGCCCATGGGCAGTCCTAGGTGATATACACCCCCCTCTCTGCTATAGGCCTTCAGTTATGTAACAAGCAGTATCAGAAGTATTAAAAACTCCATAGAGGGGCGGGTGCTGTGTCTGTCAATGAACTCAGAAACGGATTTTATGGTAAGTCAAAAATCCTATTTTCTCATTCGTTCATTGACAGACACAGCCTTCTTTATTCAGAACCATATGGGATGTCTCAAAGCAGTGACAAACATGAGGAGTGGGGCAGCCACAAAAAACCCAGACAACCTGGAGCTCAAAGAGAAGAGCAAGAAAAACCCCTTTATGAGGGAAAAACCCTCTAGACCGCAGCCTGCAGAACCTTGCGGCCAAAAGGGGCATCCGCAGATTCCAGCACATCCACTTCGTAAAATTTTGTGAAAGTGTGCACCGACCAAGTGGCCGCCTTGCCCACTTGCGTCACTGACGCCCAATGACAGAAGGCCCAGAAGACACTCAGTGCCCGAGTAGTGTGCCTTCACAGGGAAGGGAGGAACCTGACCCCTGACAGAACAGGCCTGAGTCACCGTCTGATTCATCTAGAAATGGCTACCGAGGAAGGAGACAGCCCCTTCTTTGGCCCGCGATCACAAACAGGGAGTCTGACCTCCGAAAGGCCTCAGTGGCCACCAAATACACCCCGATCGCCCAAAGCACATCCAAGGTGTGTAAGGCAAATTCCCTCGGATGTTGTGGCCTGGGACATAGGGAAGGCAACACAATGCCTTCATTTAAATGGAAATCAGAAATAACTTTTGGAAGGAACGAAGGACAAGGACGAAGAACCACCTTGTCCTTATGAATCACCAGGTAGGGTGTGCGGCAGGATAGCGCCGCCAATTCCTACACCCTGCAAGCAGGGGTGATAGCCACCAAGAAGGCCACCTTCTGAGACAGAGTGAGGAGGGGAATTCTGGAATATATTCCAATGGAGGCTTCTGTAGAACCAAAAGCACCAGATTCAAGTCCCACGGTGGCAAGGGAGATCACACTGGTGGAACCACATGTCGGATCCCCTCAATGAAGGTGCGGCACCAGGGAATGCAAAGCCAGGGGGCTTTGAAAGAAAACTGCCAAAGCCGAAACCTGGCCCTTGATCATACTCAAGGACAAATTCTTTTCAACGCCCCTCTGAAGAAAAGTCAGAATCCGAGCCACCGAAAAGGAACGTGGGTGAAACCCCACTGACTCACACCATGAAAAATACACTTTCCACGTCCGATGATATACCTTCCTGGAAGTAGACTTCCTAAGCTTTGAGTAGTGTCTGAATTACCGAAGTAGGTAAGCCTCTATCCTTCAACACCTGACTTTCAACAGCCAGGCTGTTAAATCCAGTGACAGTAAAGCAGGGTGGAAGATCGGCCCTTGGGACAGCAGATCCTCCTTGAGAGGCAGCCACCAGGGAACATCTGCGGCCAGACGTACCAGGACCGACGAGGCCAGTCTGGGGCCACTAGAATGACTAATTCCTATGGCCTCGATCCTGCGTAACAGCCGAGCCAGGAGCTTGAGAGGGGGAAAGGCGCAGATCAGACAATACTGGCCCCACGGAGCCACCAGAGCGTCTGAGGCATTCGCCAGAAAGTGCAGAAACCTGGCCACAAACCTCTGCACCTTCCTGTTGACCCAGGATGCCATCAGATCTACCTCTGAAAAGCCCCAACACAGACATATCTGTTGAAATACGGCTACTTCCAGGTCCGCTAACACACTCCTTGTTCCTCCCTGGTGGTTGACATAGGCCACTGCTGTGGCATTGTCCGACTGGATCCGTATCGGGAGCCCCTGAAGTCGATCCGTCCAATGATCCAGAGGCTGGAGTTCTAATATGTTGATAGGTAGCCTGGATTCCTCCAGCATCCAGCAACCCTGAGCCGAATCTGACTGTCCAGAGATTCTGGACATTTGTTCCATTTTAACAAGATCTCCTTTTGCAGGGGTGCAAGTCCGCAGGGAGACCCACCTGCTGGACAGCAGTGAGCGGGTTGCCGCTTGTAACTTCTGGAGTTTGTCCTGCGGAAGGAACACCCTGGCCAGAGCGGAATCCAGAGTCAGACCCAGATGATCCAATTTTTGAACTGGAATCAGCGCAGACTTTTGGTAAGTTATCAGCCACCCAAAATCTTCCAGAGTCTGAATAGGGATCTCCACATCGCCCCTCAAAGTTGCAGCAGAAGGTCGTCCAGGTAGCCCAAAACAGCAATTCCTCGTTGGTGCAGCAGCGCCAGAACCGGGGCCAACACTTTGGTGAACACCTGAGGAGCGGAGGCGAGACCAAAGGGTAATGCCGCAAACTGATAGTGCTCCTCTCCCACAGCAAAGCGGAGAAAACGCTGGTGTTGTGCACAAATCGGAATGTGCAGGTAGGCATCCTTGATGTAGATGAAGTTCTCCTGATGAAGAGATGCCACCACGGAGCGAATGGACTCCATTCTGAACTTTTGCACCCTCACAAAGCGATTCAGGGCCTTGAGGTCCAGAATCGGATGTACCGTACCCCCTTTTTTTGGGGATCGTAAACAGGTTTGAATAAAAGCCCTGGAAATGTTTTGACACTGGAATCGGGAAATCACCCCTTGAAGCAACAGGCCTTGTACCGTGGCCCGAAGGGCTAACAAGCGGTCCTGAGACAAACACAGATTGGAAAAAATCTGCTTGGGGGGCAAGTCTGGAACTCGATCTTGTAACCAGACAGAATCACCTCGTGGACCCACATGTCATTTATCAGAGAAGTCCACGGGCCCGGAAACCAGCGAAGACGTCCCCCAACCCAGACTGCGGGTGAGGGCGCCTCTTCATCCCGAAGGAGCCTTATCTGGGGGTCTGGAAAAACCCAGTCTCAGTTTGCACGACCAGGGTCACTTGGAGCCTCCCAAGGGGGGCTTGGAGGACTTCGAGCCATTGTCAGTGGACCCTGAGGGACGAAAAAACTTCCTGTGTGCCGAGAAGGAAGGACCACGCTTGCAACTAGGCTCTTTCCCCTTCTTTGACTGTGGAAGAAAAGTACTCTTCCCCCCTGTGACATTCTTAATATCATCCAGAGTGGCCCCAAACGATCGCCTTGAAAAGGCAGATCAGTTAGGGCTTTTTTTAAAGCGTGGTCCACAGTCCAACACTTCAGCCACAATACCCGCCGCAGCACCACCGCTGAAACAGACAGCTTAGAAAGTAAGGGAGACGTGTCCAAAGAGGCATCGCAGATGAACTGCAGCCCCTGGACCAGCTGGAAGGCAGGAGAACACTGATCACCCTCCAGGTCACGGCGCAACAGCTTCGCCCACTTTGTCAGCGTTTGAGACACTAGGGCAATGGCCAAGACCGGCTGAATCGCCAAACTCGCAATAGTGAACAGTGTGGCTCAGAGACTCTGCCTTCCTGTCAGCCAAATCTTTAAAGGCTGGAGAGTCTTCAACCTGAATCATGGTGGTTTTGTTCGCTTCCATTCTTTATAGACAAACTTGTCAAAAAAGGTGGGTTAAGGGAACACTTTTGCCGCGTGAGGTGGCTTGTGAAGGCCAAAAAGGGACCGGCGTCTCCACCGCGGCTGCATCCTTAACTTTTAGTTTAAAGTTTCCTGCACTGATGCAATCAGTGCGTCCACCACCGCTTTCTTGTGCGCAGCCACCAGGGCAGAGGAATCATCCTCACTGTCTGAAAAACCCGCAGAGCCCGCAGGGTGGGCCCTGTCCATGGCAGCCAAATCAGATTCAGGATCTGATGACACAGACGAAGCAGGGGAAGGCGGGGGGCGCTTCTTGCTAGTCCACCGCCCAAGAGCCACCTCCACCTGGGACACAAAGGACTCCAGGGCCGCCGTCAGTGCGTCAACGGATGGCTGGGACCCAGAGGGACCTGGAGCCTCTGATAGGGGGTCAGGTGGGGAAAAATGCTCTTCAGACTCCATGCGGGGGGGGGAGAGAGACCCCCACACCAAGAGTGACTACTGCAATGGAACACCCCCCCACGCTGGTAGCGGTACCGGATCACCAGGACACCCCACAGCCTGCAGCAGAGAGAGGAGCACTTGCTGCCTCAGGTGTAGACCCGCACACATGGCGTCTGAGGACTAAGAAAACACAGGAGTCTGCGCTGGGTTAAAAGGAGGTGCTTCCGCCTGCTAAAAATGCCGTCCTAGACAACACAGTAATGACCGCCGTTGCCTGAGTACAATATCCACCATATCATGGGCGCTGAGCTACACAAACATGGCCGCCAGCCATAGGAAGTCAGCAGGCACTAGGGGAAGATGACGGCTACGTCAAAATGGCCCCACTACACTAGGCTGCCACGGATCAAGTTGAGAACCCTGTAGCCTCCAGGATGAACGAGAGAGAGACAGGATCCAGGCACCGGACCCAGTGCCTCTCCCCCCACCCCCGGTAAGCACAGCACCTGGCAGCGCACTCCCCCATCCCCAGTACTCCCCATCCCCCAGGATCCACCCAGCACACTACC
The DNA here is from genome assembly GCF_042186555.1 of Aquarana catesbeiana. Taxonomy (NCBI): domain Eukaryota; kingdom Metazoa; phylum Chordata; class Amphibia; order Anura; family Ranidae; genus Aquarana; species Aquarana catesbeiana. The sequence continues at coordinate 808,303,154 of NC_133325.1, read as the reverse complement.
CCATATGGAGCGGGGAGGGGGAAAAGGGGGCTTTACCAATGAACCTCAGGGCCAGAAAGAGAGGGTGCAGGGAACCTGCAGAACTGACCGACCCGGGGAGGGACACGAATCTGCCACAAACCCACCACAGGGAGAGGGGGGGACATTTATTCACCATACCAGGACCAAGCGGGCACTGCTCCAGACAGAACCTCCCCACCACCAAAGTGGGGGGCTGTCGGCAATGAGGGACGTTGCGACTCGAGCAGAGACCCGGTCGTATGAGATCTCGCGAGATGTTTAACTCGCATGGCCAGCCCCCGTCCAGTAGGGCTATGTCATGGCCGTCCTACCGTGTAGCTGCAGTCTGCACGTGCTTGCTGGACAGACTGGTGAAACCACTGAAACACGTGTCCAGCCCATCGCCCAGCCTGGCAGTTGATTGTAGATCTCACCGGAAAAAATCCAGCAAACAAAAATTCCCAGGACTAGAGATCCCAGCAGGGAACTAGGTCCTTACTCCTGACTAGGCAGAAAAAAAAGGCCTATAGCAGAGAGGGGGGTGTATATCACCTAGGACTGCCCATGGGTATAGCCAAGCCTTTATTTCTGCCTAGTGTCCTACTCCTGTAGGGGGTGATATAACCCTATGGTTCTGAATAAAGAAGCGCTGTGTCTGTCAATGAACGAATGAGAAATATGATTTAGCTTGTACCTTTTCAACAGAATCAGTTTCTCCCTCTTAACTGTGTGAGAAACACATGGGATTGTGGGTAAATCTTACAAATCTTATACTCATAAACCCATGTTTTTTCCTTCTAATTAAGAGGGCTGGGCTAGAAGGGAGTATTGGCCTTTTAGACACACGCCCCCTTCTATGACACTGCAGTGAGAGGCGTGCCTCCACTGCAGCATTTTTATTGGACAGCTTGGGCCAATGGTACTTTACCATTGGTCCAAGACTCCAAGCTGTCCATTGAGATCAGTGCCTCTGATGAGAAGTGAGGAGAGGCACTGTGAGCTCATCCTCTCCGTCTGCTGCAAACAGAGTGTGCCATCTTCTATTTAAACTGGCCGCTCTGTATGGAGCCTCTGACAGGCTGCACAATGAGCCCTGTAATCTCTGGAACCATAGGTCCTAGGAGCCACAGTGGTGGGGTAGGGCTTAGGCTACATACTCTCCTAAATTTGGGGTCTCTGACCAAAGGTCACCAAGCTATGGCCCTCGAAGCTCGATTTTTGTTTTTTTAATGTTCATAGCAGGTGAGGCCCTGCCTTACCTAACTGCATATCCCTGATACAACTCCAGCGCACCATGTCATAGGAAGAGACTCAGCGATGAGGAATAAACCTTCAGCAGCAAATTTCTCCACAGAAATTAAAACTCCTCCACAATCATTCATTATAAATATCAGAGTTTATTGGCATAGCATAACAGATCTAGTACAATATATCCACACAAAGCAATGAATAATCTTTGGTCCAGGGAGCCATAAATATGAATATATAGAGCATCCCTTTGTATGGCAAATGTAAAAAATCTATATAAAAAGCAAAATGCTACATTGTAACAAAAAATAGAAAAAACAAAAGCTTTTTCTTGCTCCAAGGACTTTATGGTGGACCACTACTTTGGCTAGAAAGACAAAACCAGAGAAAATTCCCAGCTCAACTCACCAACCAGTCTTCTTACCAACCAAATTAACCTGTCCAACAGTATGCATTAAAATCAGGGGTTTAGTTAGCACACATTTGCAAATACATTTGTAAGCTTCAAGGCCTCTTCACGGCACCCTGTATCACTGCGTGCGTTTGCCCTTCCGTGTGCTCCTTGCTGTGAAGGCCAGTTCTAGGTGGGGGCAGGGTGCAATCTCTTTGTTACTGGTGTAAATTTGGTCAGGGGACACACTGGGCACCTTTGCTGCCATTATGCTATCTGCTGGGTGTCCAATGTGCCCCCCTCTGCCTTTAAGGAGGATTGGCCCCTTATCTGTCCATTAGATTGCATGTGCTTCAACTGTGGAGACTCTCATAAATTTAGGTGGTCAGGACTGCAAGTGATACACAGGGTGCCATAAAGAGGCCTTGCAGCTTACGCATGCGTTTGCACATGTGTGCCAAATAAACCCGTTTTTAACGCAGACTTTTGGACAGGATAATTCAGCTGGTAAGCAGACTGGTTGGTGAGTTGAGCTGGGAATTTTCTCTGGTTTTGGCTTTCATGCATTTGCCCTTCCATGTGCTCCTCGCTGTGATGGCCAGTTATAGGTGGGGGCCAGTGGCGGCTGGTGTTTATTTTTTTTGGGGGGGCCGCAAATAATCCCACGCCACCCCCCCCCGTCGGCCACCCTTTTGGGTCATGGGCAGCACCCCCTCGCACTTTCCCTCATCTCGCGGGCAGCACGGCGGGCGGTGTCAGCTTCTCTCCAGTCTGCTTGTTGGCTCAGCTCCCATCTTCTGTCCCCTCTCCTCCATGCGTCTGCTCCCTCCTCCTCCAGCCGACCAATCTGATTGGCTCTCCTTTCGACCATCGGGTGACTGATTGGCTGGGAGGAGAATCAGTGTTACAATAGCGAATGAATGTTTGCTATTGTAACACAACTGGGTGGGCTCGGAGAGCAGCGCTCTGCACCACATGATCACCCTTTTTTGAAGCCTATTAGAGCCTCAGGCTCTAATCATGTGCTCCAACCCCCCCCCTTCACTGGAATCCATGCCTCCGTCTCCCCTGCATGTAGATGATCAGGGGACAGGACGCATAGATAGAAGGGGCAGCACCTGTGCACCCCTAGTGGACGGGCAGCCACTGGTGGGGACAGGGGTCATCTCTTTGTCACTCCTTTGGCTAACTGGGTGCCAATCACATCCTTGGACCGGTCTATCAGTAAGTGCAATGAAAAGAAGTAGGTGGCACACCATAAAATCCAAAGCTTGTTAAGCTTTATTATTCCGTACAAACAACACAAAGCATTTCACTCACAGCTCAACTCAATTAATAACATCCATAAAGCAAAAACATGAAAATACTTAAAGAAATACACATCTACATCGGTAATCCACCAAGTACATCTACTTACAAAAATGATTGTAACAAACACTATGTATTGCATATACCAGAGTTAGAGCAAAAATTTTAGGCCTACCATAGTCTGTCGCCGTTTTTCAATTTTAAGGCTTAAAGTGGAGTTCCACCCATATAAAAAGTGTAGCTGCTGACTTTTATTAATCGGACACTCACCTGTCCCAGCGGTGCAGGCATACGAAGCCCAGCTCGTCTCCCCCTCCTCTCTGCGATGCCGGCATCATGACTGTGGGCGCACGGCTGTGGCTTCACAGCCGGGCACGCACTGCACATGCACGAGCTGCGCCGCGATTGGCCGGGCAATCATCTGGGAACTGTGACGTGTCCCAGATGATTGCCGAGAGGGAGGGGGAGAGGTGAACTTCCTTCTGGCGCCGCGGAGCCCCGGCAGGAAGTGGGAGCTGGAAACCTCTAAAAAGAGGGTATCCGCTACCCCCCCCAAAAAAAATGACATGCCAAATGTGACATGTGAGGGGGTCACCTGCTCTTAAAGCGGAAGTTCTATTTTTGGGTGGAACTCCGCTTTAATGTGTTCGATAGTTAATTCAATGTAACCTCGTCTATTTATGTGTTACCAAAAATCGGGGAATATATTGTGTTTTTGTGCATCAAAATAAACTGAAGCGCATTTCTACCGCAAATATGGTTTTGATAAATATGAGTGTTAATGTCTTGTAACATAAAAGAAAATTGCAACTACCAGCATTTTATTCTCCACGGTCTTTGCTTTCAGAAAATATATTTGGGGGTTTTAACAAATCATCTTAAAGCGGAGTTCCACACAAAAATAGAACTTCCGCTTTTCGGAACCCTCCCCCCCTCTGGTGTCACATTTGCCACCTTTCAGGGGGGAGGGGGGGGGGTGCAGATACCTGTCTAAGACAGGTATTTGCACCCACTTCCGGCATAGACCCCCATGGGAGTCTATGCCTCTTCCTGTCCCTCCGCGCTGTCTGCTGGGAACACACAGCTCCCAGGAGAGCATGCGCAGTAGGGAACCGTGCAGTGAAGCCACAACGCTTCACTTCCTGATTCTCTCACCCAGGATGGCGGCGGCAGCTGCCGAGAACCGAGCGGGTTCTCGGCGTCGCCTGCCGACATCGCTGGACCCTGGGACAGGTAAGTGGCCATGTATTAAAAGTCAGCAGCTACAGTATTTGTAGCTGCTGGCTTTTAATATTTTTTTCTTTTGGCGGTTTAGGTGGACCCTCGCTTTAACAAGTGTGGAACCTGTAAAATCTCAAAAAAGCCATGGAGCTCCAAATTCTCAAGATGCTTTAAAGGTTTTTACAGGTGATCAGTTTAGAGTTACCCATGAATTATATTCCTAAAATTTTTGCTCTCCCTCCAAAGCTTGTTGCGATATCTTACATGTGCGGTGCAAATTATACTTACATAAACATGCATGACCTATGCTGCGCATTTGCAGTGACCTATGAAGGGGGTGAGTGGGGGCTTTTAATATTTTTTCGATTATTTACAACTTTTTTATTCATTTAACTTTATTGCCATCACAGGGGAGCCAACAAGCCACGTATGTGATAGCATGGACAGGTGACAGGTCCTCTTTATGGACTATTAGAACCCACAATGTCTTTCCTGCACCCTATGCATTAAGGTGAAAAAAAAACCTGCCAATCACGGGCCCCCCAGCCCCCCGTTTTACTTACCTGAGCCCGTTCACCTGCTCTGCGCGTCCCTGGTGTCCTCTTCTCCATGGAGTCTCGACGTTGATTGGACAGATTGATAGCAGCACAGCCATTGGCTCCCGCTGCTGTCAATCGAATCCAATGACGTGGCCGCCAGGGGGGCGGGGCCGAGTCGTACACTTGGCGGCTATGGCCGCTGAGTGTATGACACGGGAGCGCCCGCAATGTAACTCCCTCAGGAGAGAGCTTCCCAGAGGGGGTTGGCTATTGCGCGAGAACCGCCGTGGGACCCCAGAACAGGAGGGTCGGGGCCACTCTGTGCAAAACGAACTGCACAGTGGAGGTAAGTATATGTTTGTTATTTATAAAAAAAAACTGAACCTTTGCAACCACTTTAATTTCTGCCCCCCCCCCCCCCCCCCCATATATTTACCCCAAAAACATAAAAAACATTATCACAGTAGTGCAACTTTTATGTAACATAGTGGAATTGTAAAGCTCAAATTATACATATTAATTTTAACTTTAGGAGAGATTTATTCCCCTTTTAACACTTCATTGCGATAAATGCAGGAGAAGAAATGGTTTGTGGACATTGTTTGCATAACATTAAGATTAAGGCATCTGTTAAGATAAAAAAAAAAAAAATTGATTAAGGCAGGCTGACGAAGGCTCGTATTATCAGGACAGCGATTTTTTCCACAGGTGCCAACTCACTAGAAATGTGACTTACATAGTTGCCCAGCGTCATTGTTGGAACCCGGGGATTTTTCCCAATAGGGAATATTTTATACATTTATACCACACTATATATAAACTTTATTTTTTGATGGTGGGAAGGATCTGGTCCATGGAGAACAGATCCAGACTCCTCAATGCGGCAGCAGATCACTTCAATTAGAGATCTATTGCTACATGGAGAGGAGAGACAGAGCCATCAGGTCTATCCAGGTCTACAATACTGAATGGTAATGGTCTGACATCAATACAGGACAGTTTATGATTATACAGTGTCCTCCTATGGAGAAATCTGTAAAAGCATCGGAAGCCCAGGAGATGATGGTTTCAGTCCCGGGGCTTAGTGCTGGTTCTGTCTGCCACAGCCAGACAGTGGTTCCAGTCTGCACCCCCCACTGGCGGAGTTGGGTGCGGTTTTGAAGTGGTACTTGGACAAATGGCCAATATCCCAGTCCCCTAAAACAATGAAAATAAGCCCCCAAATGAGGACTTCTCTACAGGTGGATAACAGGAGCTGAAGCCATCTTATTCACATTTATGCAAGAGGGAGTCGGTGTCTGTATGCAGATGGCCACCATTTTGTTGAAATATCCCAGTACTGTTTTAAAATGGCACTGGGGACTCATGGTGATTGATGTGGACAACCAGTTCTGCAGAGGACCCTTTTCAACAATATCAACTCTTTATCCAGGGAGGGGACACCATCAGTTCTTCCACAGTCACATGCTATACTATGGCGGCACAGATGGCAAGCTGAAGGTTATTACATTAAATGGTCATATAAACGTAGCAGAATATATTAAAAAAAAAAAAAAAAAGGAGTGCGCATGCGCGGGACTTCCGGGAAGACGTGCTGAACGGGAGCTCCGTCCCGGCCGAGCCTTCCGCGGTCCCCAGACGCAGCTATCACAAGCGGAACCCCTAAATTTCGATACCCCCTGATAGAGGAGTGCCGTGGGCACGTTTCTATATGCAGAGCCGCATCCAGAAACCAACAGTCAGCCGGCAACTTACCTTCGGCCTGCTCGCCCCCACTACCTCCAAGATGGCGGCCGCCTCTCACAGAGACACAGGAGAAGGAGATTCCTTTGCGGACATCCCCGCTGAGGATCATCATACCACCCTCAGGATGGAATCCCCCGTGAGTACTAAATCACCTAAGACTGTATACTCCACCAGCACAGACTCCCTCTTCAACAGAGCCCTGTCTGATATGCTTCATATCCCCACAATGCACTCTTCTACCCACCCCTCAGCCACACAGCAGGCTGCCCTCCCTAACTCTCCCCACCAGACAGACATGGCCCAGCTCCTGAACGGTTTCTCAGATATGCTCGCTGCAGGCCTGGCCCAGAATGCCACACAAATAACCACATCTATAAAGGCTGATTTACAGAGCTTGGGGGCACGCATAGATGTGATCGAACAAGCAGTAGACCACACAGTAGCTCGCACTAATCAGAATACGGACTGTATTCAATTGCTGCAAGACCAACTTGACATCGCGCTAGGGAAGATCGACGATTTAGAAAATCGTAATCGGAGATGCAACTTCCGCATAAGAGGTATCCCTGAATCTGTAACTAATGTCCATGAGACAGTGAAGCTTTTCATGCAAGAAATTATCCCGGATATTTCAAGCCATAAACTAGAGATTGAAAGAGCCCACAGAACCCTGCAACCACCCCGGCAGGATGGTCTCCCGAGGGATATAGTGGTTAAACCCCACTATTACGAGACCAAGGAAGAAATTATGAAAAGATCCCGGAATTTGGACAACCTGTCCTTCCAAGGAAACAAGATTCAAGTCTTTGCGGACATTTCCAAGACCACAATTCTAAAGAGGAGAGCATTAAAACCTCTTCTTGAAATCCTCTCACCGAGATCAATCAAGTACCGTTGGTCCTTTCCTTTTCGCCTCCTGTTTCAACACAAAGAAAAATCATACGGCTTCTCTTCATTCCAAGAGGGGGAACACTTACTCCTGCGACTAGGATTCATTCCCCAGGAAGTTTCTACCCAGGAACCCCCATCCAAGCCAAGTTCTTCTAAGAGACCCCCTCCAGGCAGCCCCATCACTCCTATTTGGAACAAACAAACGAAGCGCCACCGTGACTCTTTTCCACCCAGATGACTCCCTCTCAGCTGGGCCCTACAAGGCCTGTGTTGACACCTTTCCTCTTCCAGGATTTTCCATTTAACTGAGGGGTAACCGAGTTCACCCTCTCCATCCACGAGATCAGCAGTGTTTCTTCGACCCTCTCCGCTTAGCTCATCTCTGTGATGATGAATGGAGATGGACCTGAATGGTCTGACACTTTTTTTTTTTTTTTTTTTTTTTTTTTTAATGCATATACTCCCATGTCTTCATGATGGACCGTCCTAGTTGTTCTCCTGGGCCCGGATGGCCCCTAGGCTTAGCATCATACTCCAATCCACTATCCCCTCCCTCCCTTCCCCTTCCCTTTCTCCCTGCTCATTCCATTATTTGAGGGACGATGCCTAATGTATGTCTTGTTCTAATACTCTTATGCATAGTAGTTGTTTGCTCCTGTTTCCCTTAGAGGGTATGTTACTGTTTTTATTTACGTTTGCCAAAATTTTTCTCTTTTTTTTTTTTTTTTTGTCGTCCAGGTATATATACAAAATAAGTTAACCTTCACATTTTAGAGGTTCCATATCACCCCTAAGATTGGGGACCCGGCGGCCCGGCCGGGCTAGCATTGCCACTCCCTCTGTTGTAATCGAGAGGGAACCTCCCTCTGGTTGCACCAGATATACAACCTCGGCTGAGGTTGTTCCTGTTTTTCCGAGACCCCCCTTTTTTTTTCTCGGGTCTTGGGTTTGAACTGAACTTAACAGTCCAGTTCCTATTTTTACTAGGCACTTAAGCCTGGTCTTTTTTGAAGTTAATAGTTTGCTTTCATTAATTATTCTCCCTCTCTTTCCTTATTTTCTTCTTATTCCCCTCTCTTCTTTTCCTTTCACCCTTCATTTATTTCAGGGATGTGCGCAGGAGACCATCATGCTCCAGAATCTTCCGCTGCGGCTTCGAGCTCTCCCTCCCAGTCTCAGATTTGCATCAGCAAGGACTCGGGTAGGTCCACACAAAATACACCAGTTTCACTCCTCTTGTGACTATGGCTGATTCTCCTCCTTTACAGAGGGCGCTTAAGATTGCCTCTCATAACACCCAAGGGCTCAATTCCCCCGTCAAACGACGTAAAGCCTTTCAAAGCTATAACTCTAGGGGTCTAAATATTGTTCTTCTCCAGGAAACCCATTTTCCCTCAAATTACTCTCCTTCCTTCCTACACAATAAATACCCCACTTTTTTCCTCGCAAACGCTTGCGAGAAAAAACAGGGGGTTGCCATCCTAATCTCTAAACAGACACCATTCTCACACGCCTTGACAATTAAAGATAATGATGGGAGATATATATTAGTCAAAGGCTCAATTGAGGGTAACCTCTACACCATCATCTCCTACTATGCACCTAACCAGGGCCAAGCTAAATTCTTCTCCTCCTTACTTGCCGATCTCTCACCCCACTTTGAAGGTAGGGGGATCATGGGCGGGGACTCCAACATCACGTTTGACCAGATTCTCGATAAATCGGACCAGGGGATCCCCCACCTGAAAAAACCCCCCAAACAGAGTCTCCAGATTGCCAGACTTCTTCACTCAGTGGGCCTTATTGATACATGGAGGGAAATCAATCCCTCAACAAGGGATTATACACACTATTCAGCCCCCCACAAAACCTATGCTAGAATCGACCATGTCTTCATGTCAAACTCTGATATACACACTGCCACCCAAGCCTCTATCCAAGATGTTCCGTGGTCTGATCATTCCCTAGTACTTTTAAAATTATCTAACTCGTTATCCCCCCCTGGCTCCCGACTTTGGCGACTAAATGAAAAAATCTTATCTAACCCTGTCCACCGTACTATATTGGAGAAGGACATTAAAGAGTATTTTTTGATTAATGACTCTGAGGACATCTCTCCCAGTACCCTTTGGAACGCCCACAAGGCGGTAATTAGAGGGAAACTGATCCAATTCTCTGCCAAATTAAAACGAGAACGGCAAGCAGATATTTTGAAGCTAGAGAAAGAGTTTAAAGACCTCAGTATTTCTCATAAACGAAATCCCAATCCCATCACCCTCTCTAAACTTGACACTATTAGACTGTCCCTCAACTCAGCCTTGACTTCCAACGCAGACAAATATCTTCACTGGATTAGTGGCAGTCACTATTTGCGTGCGAATAAATTTGGCCCCCAGTTAGCGGCCAAACTTACCCCGAAACATAGGTCTTTTGCCCTACCCAAAATAAAATCTCAGTAAGGCTCATTTACCCAAAATCCCGAAACAATCCTAAAAACATTCCAATCATTTTACGCCAACCTTTATTCTGACAATTGTCAGATTTCCCAACAAAATTTAGACTCATTTCTCGAGAAAATCCCTCTACCAAAAATCTCTGAATCCCATCGCTCCATATTAGAGTCCCCATTTCTTGAAACCGAGGTCCGAGCAGTCATAAAAGACCTTAGAAAAGATTCTGCCCCAGGCCCGGATGGATTCTCAAACTATTACTACAAAACCTTCACAGATGCTCTCTCTCCGTATCTGGTCCGTCTCTTCAATTTCTTAAGCAAGTCCTCCCCTCTAGACCCTAATGCTAACCTAGCTTTCATCTCGGTTATTCCTAAACCGGGTAAAGATCCCAGCGAAGTGAGCAACTACAGACCTATTTCATTGATCAATAACGATTTAAAAATTATGACGAAAATTTTATCAAACAGACTCGCTTCTTTTATAGGATCTTACATACATAAGGATCAGGTGGGGTTCATTCCGGGGAGACAGGGTCCGGACCAAATACGGAGAGCAATTAATGCAGTTTCCCTGATGAAGTCTGGATGGGATGGGGGTCCCCCTCAGGAGGGCCTCCTCCTACCCATTGATCTCCAAAAAGCATTTGACACGGTGGCTTGGCCCTACCTCTTCACTATCCTACGTAAATGGGGCTTCGGTCCAAACTTTATTAATATCTTGGTAGCCCTATATCACCAACCTAAAGCACAGGTTAGAATACAAGGACACCTCTCGGACAGATTTAATATACAGAAGGGAACGAGGCAAGGATGCCCTCTCTCCCCTCTTCTTTTCGCAATGGCTATCGAATCTTTAGCCATTGCGATAAGGCAACATCCGGATATTCATGGAGTCCGTTGTGGACAATCTATCCACAAATGCGCTTTGTTTGCGGATGATGTCCTCCTGTTCATCACATCCCCCTTAATTTCTATCCCCAACATAATTCAACTGTTACACGACTTTGAACTCGCTTCCGGACTTAAGGTTAATGTCTCCAAATCAGTCGCTCTTAATGTATCCACCCCCCAAGACATTGAAAACAATCTAAAAAATAAATTTCCATTTTCGTGGAACCCCACCTCCATCCCTTATCTCGGCATTAACCTTACATCCAGTATCGACCTAATGTTTAAACATAACTTTCTTCCCATGTTCAAAAAACTCAATGATGACCTGACCCAATGGTCTCTTTATAATCTATCTTGGTTAGGCAAAGTGAACGCAGTCAAAATGACGCTTCTACCTACCATTTTGTACCTTTTTCGCTCCCTTCCTATCCCAGTCCCCAAATCGCACATTCAACGCTTACAATCCACCATAATCCGCTTTATTTGGGACAAAAAAGGACATAGATTTTCGAAAGAGGTGCTGTTTAGGCCCAGAAAGAAGGGAGGCCTTGGCCTACCTAACCTATGGTGGTACTATCAGGCAGCACAGTTAAGCCAATTTTCCACAATTTACCTCAAGGGTTCCAAACCAGACTGGGTGAGCATGGAACGAGAGGCAACCCCTAACTTTACTTTGGATTATTTACTTTGGAACATCCCTAAAAAACGCCCCCCTATACTAGCTCCTACTTTATCTCATTCAATGAAGTTATGTGACTCCCTCCATAAGCTAAGACCTCTAATATCTACTTGGCACCCACTTACACATATTTTCAGGAACCCCAACTTCCCCCCTGGCTTAGACATTCGAGCCTTCAAATGGTGGCTAGACAAAGGCCTCTACAGAATTGGACAATTCTTTAACTCTAATGGTCCCCTTACTTTGGCATACTGCACTTCTAAACTCGAAATGCCCCCAGCCGAAAAATTTAGGTTTTATCAATTATCACATTTCTTGAATCAGTTATGGAAGAACAGTGACAACCATCTCTCAGTAACTCCCTATGAACAATGGTGCGCTTCAGCCTTAGACACAAGGGGAGGTATCTCTCTCATATATTCATCTCTAGCGGAGCCCTCTGAGAAAGCGGCCTACATGGTGAGCTGGGAGCGGGATCTTGGTTTCAGCTGGGATCTGGATGTTTGGCATTCTAACTTTGCCCGATCCTTCAAAGGTATTGTGAACACGTCTCTAAACGAAGCTAGTCTTAAGACTCTTACACGCTGGTACCTGGTACCCTCACGCCTGGCCAAATTTTACCCACAAACGTCACCTCTTTGTTTTAGAGGATGCAATCACACAGGTACGCTTTTACACATTCTATGGGAGTGCCCCAAAATTAGATTGTTCTAGAACAGGATTTTCTCTCTTATCCGTAGAACTTGTGATTGTGCGCTGAAACAAGATCCGACTATTGCTTTACTTAACGGCCCCATCCCTAAAATGTCCAAACATACTCAGAAATTGATTCGGTTTATCCTCTTGGGAGCCAAAATGACTATCACCCGATCCTGGAAGTCACCGAAAGTATCCTTCCGGCTAGCTAAACAAAAAATTTCTTGGATTATGCTGCAAGAAAAGATCTCCAATACTATCCTGGACACCCTAGACAAATTCAAAATCACCTGGGAACCTTGGGCTACTTTCATTGGGTATCCCCTATACGCATGATCGGTAGTTCATGTGTGCAGTCTCTTTTTGGGATGGTCTCCAGTTTCCCTCTCATGGTGGTCTCCTGTGCACCTCCTTCCCTTTATCCTCTATGGTCAGCTTTCTACTTTATCTCACCCCACCTCTTCTGTTTCTTTCCCCTTCTATCTCTCCTCCTTTCACTCTTCAACATCTTATTCTTATCAGTACTGTCTTCTCTGGCTCTCGGTATTCTCTAAGAAATTTTTTTATTAACCTAAAGGTTTTTCTCGAGGTGGACCCCAGGGCATTGTTTTTTCATGATACTCAAGCACAGTATTTACCAGCTCTGGTTCACCGGCTTCAGTCCAATCTGCACTGAGAGCTCAATCCACTAGGATGTTTCTTTGACAAATTATTGATTGTTTCAATATGGTTTCATGGTGTTATTTAACTATCTTATAGATTCAAGCTCCTTTTTCCCCCTTTTTTTTTTCTTTTTTTTTTCTCTCTCCTTAGCATATTATCACATTGTGTAGTGATGCGGGCTTGGGGATTCCCAGTTCGCCAGAGCAGTTAGTTCCCGGATGGGGCTCTGGTGGCGAGAATACCTGAGACCATAGTGTCGGTATACTTAATAAGAAAAAGGATTTTGACATATTGATGTAGTCATTCATTAGAATCGCTGTACTAATATCACACCATGTATTCGTTGAGCATTTTGCTCTCTTTTCTGTTTGATGTATTACTTTAAAGCTTCAATAAACTTTAATCGGTTAATAACCTTAAAAGAAAAAGTGTGGTGTATAATTTAGGTAATATGGAAAGTTTTTTTTTAAAAAAAGCAATTTATTCTTAAATATCTCTATGCAGTGGTAAATATAAACAACCAACTATATGGTTAGGGAGCAAAATATTGAATCAACTCTGAGAATAACAGGAAGAAGAGATATACTGTATACACTATTAGAAGAGAAATACAGTTTTTTGTCCAATTTGTTTATGGGCACATTAAAAAATACAAAATGCTGCAAAAACGCATTACATTCTTTTCTGCAGCTTCTCCATTGAAGTATATGGAACCAAAAAAGCACCGTTTTGCGTTAAAAGAAAAAAAAAAGTCCTTGACCCCTTCCAAATACGCAGCGGCTGAAAAAAAAGCATAGATGTGAACGTGTCCCATAGAAAACCATGTTAAATGAACTGTAGTGTGTTTCTGCAAAAAGTACCAAAAAAACACAAAGATGTGAACCAGGTCTAAGACATTTAGTAACATAACGGGGTTAAAAAAACCTAAAATGAGCCCTTTATAGTACAAAAAAAAGCAAATAATCGCTACTGTAAGGGGTTCATTTTTTAACTGTAGAACTGTGAAAGTAATATTTACAGTAGCGATTATTTGCTCTTTTTGTACTATAAAGGGCTCATTTTATTATTTTTAACCCCATTATGTTACTGGCCGATTAATCGATTATGAAATTAATCGATTACTATTTTCATAATCGATTAATCGATTAGTTGTTTCAGCCCTACTGTACATGTTTTTGACCCTTTGTATTTGGCTCCAGAAGACAGAGGACTGGAAAAGACCTTCCTATGAGATATACAATATTATAGGGCAAACATATCCGAGCCTTCATGTTAGATCCTTTCAGCCTAGAAGAAAAGGGGAAATATGACAATTCAGGGGAGGTAACATGGAGAGCTGGAGGAACATTAGACAACATTCATTCTTTATACACAACAGTAACTGTAGGACAGTATTTGTTGGAGCAGACACAGCAAAGATCTGACGACCTTGTATTAAAGAGTCACCCAGTTTCCTGTATATTCATAAGACTAATGCCCCATACACACGGTCAAAAATTCCGTCAGAAAAAACTTGGTTTTTCAGACGGAATTCCGCTCAAGCTTGGCTTGCATACACACGGTCACACAAAAAAGTTCTCGGAACTTTCGACCGTCAAGAACGCGGTGACGTACAACACTACGACGAGCCGAGAAAACAAAGTTCAATGCTTCCGAGCATGCGTCGAATTGTTTGCGAGCATTATTGATTTTTTGCATGTTCGAATTGCATACAGAGGAACGCATTTTCGGATAGGAACTTTTTCCGACCGAAAAATAGAGAACCAGCAAAAGTCCGATGGAGCGTACACACAGTCGGAATTTCTGACCAAAAGCTCTCATCCAACTTTTGCTGGCAGAATTTCTGATCGTGTGTATGGGGCATAACAAAGAAAAAAAACATTTCTGGCTGTAGTTGATTTGCTGCAATTTCTGAAGCTTTCCAGCAGTCTTTGATGGACAAAATGGGATTGCCTGGAATTTAAAGGTCCACAACAATCTGCAGATTGGTGTAGTGGTGACCACTTCCACCTTGGGGTCCTGGGTTCAAATCATGACCAGGACACGATCTGCATGAAGTTAGCATGTTCTCCCTCTGCTTGTGTTGGTTTTCTCTCACACTCCAAAGACATGCTAGTAGGTTAAATTGGCTTCTGTCTAAATTGACCCTGGTATGTGTATGTATGCAAGTTTGTATTGTAGGCAAGTATGTGAGATACAGACACTGGATTGTAAGCTCCTTGGGGCAGAGACGGATGTGAATGTACAGTATATAAAGCACTGTGTAAAGTTATTGGTGCTATATAAAATGCCTGTAATAAATAAATCTGTTACACAGCATGAACATTTTATGGTTTGAAATAAAAATCTCAAAATTATCGTGGTGGTGGGGGTGGGGTGGGGTGAGGGTAATCAGCTTCTAACTTCAGCTTGTTCAAAGAAGCTTTGACAATAAAACCTGGAAGCTGATTGGTTTCTATGCGGAGCTGCACCAGATTTTGCACTCTCCAGTTTTAGTAAATTATTTCCCTCAGCATTAAGGATTGGCCCGTGCGTGTTTGCAACCCCACGTCCCCGCCAGGAAGCTGACACCGCGCTGTGCTAATCACAGGCAGTGATACATTTCCCGATCTGTGCAGCCATGGACTAGGAAAATGTCTCACTGCCTGTGATTAGCACAGTGCGGCGTCAGCTTTCTGGTGGGCTTGGGGACGTGGGGTTGCCAACACGCCCGAGCCCATCCTTACTCAGCATCCTCTTGAAACCTTATGAGTTACATAGCTAGGTTGAAAAAAAAAAAGACATAGTCCAACCAATAATGAATGGGCATGGGCAAAAAAGTCAGGAAGTCCCCTCCTAGGCATAACCTCTGTAGGGCTTCAGTTTTGTAGCAAGCCATAAATCACAAGAGGGGGAGGGATCTGTGTCACATGGTGAATTTCAAGAATTAGATTTTACAGGCAGTACAAAAATAACATTTTCTGTATCATACATCAGGGGACATAAAGCGTCTTCTTGAATCCTTATAACAGGGATGTCCCAAAACAGTGAACAGAAGGAGAGGACAAAGCAGGAACAAGCCAACAGGCCCTAAAAATCAGGAACTGGAAAGTCTCATGCAGCCTGCAAAACATTGTGACCAAAGGTAGTGTCTTTAGAGCAGGGGTGCCCAACCGCTGGCCCTCGCCACCCTCTGATGTGGTCTGCCACCTCCTGCTCTTGGATGGCGGGTCAGCAAACACAGATCGCAGGTTCCTGACCCACCACCCCCGAGTATTAGTGTGAAGAGGGGAGCCTGCGCTAGAGGAAGCAAAGCCAATGCTTCCTGTATAGCACCGGCTCCTGTCACAGGCGGAGTGATACCAAATGTATTCCGCCTGTGACAGTTGCCTGTCACACTGATGCTCGGGGATGGCAGGTCAAGAAACCGCAATCTGGTACAGCAGCCACCATGGATACCCCCAATACCAGCCAGCAGTATTAACCGGCAGTACCAGAGAGCAGTACCCACCACACTCATTGTGGCCCACGACCGGTTACCAAGTCACTAAAGTGGCCCTCACTCATCAAAGGGTTGAGCAACCCTACTTTAAAGGCTCTAACATCCACCTGGTAAAATTTTGGAAAAGTGTAACCCAAGGACCATATAGTGGCTTCACAAATAGCCCAGGAGGCACTTACACTCCTGGTAGAATGAGCTGTCACTGAAAATAGTCAAACTTTCCCTTTCAAACTGTACGCTTGTGAATTAAGCTGACTGCTATAACAGAAAATAGTAGACTTGGAAGCTATGTGACCTCTCTTTGGGCCCTTGGGAAGTACACAAGGGACCGATTAGCGAATCGTGGCCGTCAACGTCATGTAAAGCCTAATAGCAAAAACAAAATCCAAAATTTGAAGAGCTTTGTCCCCTTTGATATCTTAGGCTTCAGACGAAAATAAGGCAATATATTGTCCTGGTTAAGATGGAAGGCAAAAAAAAAAAAAAGTTGGCGGCTGGGATGGCTCCTTTCAAGAAAGGTCAGCCAGTTTCAAAACCTTTAACTATCAAAAGAACTAAAGGGAGGTTCCAAATGGCTTAAACTGAAATTTCTGGAAAACAGAGGAACCAACGGAGAAGACACAAAGTCAATGGCGCTCTGACCAGAGGAGCAAAATGCATGACACTGTGTGCAAAGGCACACACCAAGGAAATAGAAGCAATTGCCCTCTGAAAAAAAGATTGCCAAGGCCAAAACCGGACCCCTGATAGTCCTCAGAAAGCATTCTTTATGTCCAACAATGCCAGGAAATCCCTTGGCTGTAGAGAGGCCACCACCAAATGCACTAATTCAATTCAGAACTTCTGAACACAAAGAACCACTTGAAAGGTCTGAGATCCAAAATGAGACAAACATTATTTGGTTTTGAAACCATAAATAGTTTTTTGTTATAACCCACAGAACCTTAGTCTTTTGGAACTGGAATGATCACTCCCTGAGAAAGATGATGATCGAGAGCAAGACACATTTAAAAGATTGAAGCACGGAGGGAAAAGCTCTGAAATTCTAGCTTGTAGCCCACAGCACTGCAGACCCTTTCTTGTCCACTGTCTCCACTGCCAAAAATCAGAAAAGGTTTGCAAACGCCCCTTTTACCCGAACCAGGGAGGGCATTTCTTTGTTGTGAAGAGGACTTGATCTGATTTATTTGGCTTCAGAGCCCAGGGTTCATAACAAAACTGGGACAGAGATCTTGGCCTAGAAACTGAGGCCTGAGAATTGCAAAAGGAACGCCTTGAGAGAATAGGAGTGGTAGACTCTGACCAGTATGCTAGTCTTTCTTCTCAAGTGGCAAAATAGCACTCCCACCTCCCAATATTGTCAGCATATAAATATCCAGGTTAGGACCAAGCCAATGTTCCCAATGGAAGGGACACAATGGTCCACATGCCTCTTGCAGGGAAACTCCGACTGAGCCAAAACTGACCAACATTTCAGCCAAAGACCTGGGAAAAGTGTGTGGGTCGGTCAGGTCCAATAGGGAGGGAGTATGCAGACAATACACTGGCAGCTGCTGCTAGAGTGCTGAAAGGGGATGGAGACCCCCCTGGCTCCTGCAAAGGTTCAAGGAAGGAAAGGGTGACCCTTGGAAGTTGCACACCTATGGTGTTCTGCTACGATGAATGGAGTGACAACCTCAGACTGGACTCTGACCAGGCCACGCCTCCCCAAAGCTGCTTATGTGCCCCTAGAGAGGGAGTACAAGAAAGTCATCAGGTGTTCGCCCCAAATGGAATCTCTGCTCGAGCAATCCATCCCAGTGGACAGACTTCGAGCCCTTAAAGCGGGAGTCCTGCGAAAAATTACTGCAGATGCTGACTTTTAAAATAAGGTCACTCACCTGTCCCGGGGTCCAGCGATGTCGGCACCCAAGACCGAACCGTCCCTCGATCCTTGGGTGCTGCCGCCGCCATTCTCGGTGAGGGAATCAGGAAGTGAAGCGTTGCGGCTTCACTTCCAGATTCCCTACTGCGCATGCGCGAGTCGCGATGCGCTTTCTCAATGGTCCCCGCTATCTCCTGGGACCTGTGTCTTTCCCAGGAGACAGCGGGGGAGTGCAGGAAGGGGCGTGACTCCCGCGGGAGTCTATTTCCGGAAGTGGGTGCAGATACCTGTCTTAGACAGGTATCTGCACCCCCCCTCCCCCCTGAAAGGTGCCAACTGTGACACCGGAGGGGGGGAGGAATCCGATGAGCGGAAGTTCCACTTTTGGGTGGAACTCCGCTTTAACTTGAGTCTTTTGGCAGACTTCCTTTAAAAAACTGGAGCATTGTGCACCGGGCTTGTGAGGATCTGAATGAGGTAAGAGATCACTGAAGACATACTTATCTTCCAAGGGAACACATCTTTTTCAAGGGCATTGTTGATCTCTCAGTGAAGAGGAAACCCTGTCAGGGTAATTCCAGTCAGCATAACCAAAAAAACAAACAAACACAAAGGCGAGTGTACAGGCTACCATGATCCTAATCCTGAAAACCTTTGAGAATGGAACTTGAGAAGCGACAAATTTTAAATTAATGCGCAACCACTTCCACAGAAAAATTCACAAAGACCTTTTGAGATTGGGGTAAACTCTGACACTAGGGTTCCTCTGGCACAGAGTCATTGGAGGAGGAGTCTTCTGGCCCCCCATCTTCTGGTATGAACATATCTGCTTCCACAGGTTCCTCCTCTGATAACGAGAAGGGAGGAGAAGGTGTACATTTCGGTTTGTGGCCTAGACTGTCCAAACCAAGTATCCTGCTGCTGTACCCCAGTCAAGGCAGACATAAATTCCTAGGAACTGGAAGGAAGGTAGCAAAAGTAACCGACAGGTGAAGGGAGTAAGACCTGCAAGGGAAACATTGGCACCAAGGTATTTGGGATCCCTTTCCCTTACAGCCCCTCCTCTCTGCCATCTGTGAGACATATAGTCTGACAATTTTAGTTGTTAGAACTGTGTTGAACACAGCAGTCCCATTCAGGTGAGAGGGCACTGTGCCAGTTTCCCTAGGGGACCGCCCCCTAAGACTGCAGTGCCCCATCACCCAGCAAAGGGGTACGTAGGTTACCATGTGGTTCCTGTAAAATAACTGTGACCCGACCATCAGAAGGGAAGTCTGTCACCATCAGCAGCTGCTGAGACCACATGCAAGGTCTCCGCTCCTCCGCAGCACTGTCCTGTTGCTGCTGGAGACCGCTCCACCACTCCTGTTAAGCCATGAAAAACCTAGAATTGTTTTAGATTACAGTTGCTGCTTGGATTTTTGTACTTACCATAAAAAACTGATTTATTGGGGGAAAATTGAGGTACACAGGAATTCAGACTGTCAGGTTATACTGCTGACTGCAGCAGAATATGATGCTGACCAGCTAATACAGCGATCAATGCTATAAAATTGCATTGATTACTGTAAAAATGTCACTGGAAGGGAAGGGGTTAACCAGGAGGGGTCGCTGTAGGGGTTAAGTGTGTCCTAGGGATGTGTTCTAACTGTAGGGGGGATGGGCTACGTGTGACATGACACTGATCACCGCTCCTAATCACAGGGAGCTGTGATCAGTGACAGTGTCACTGGGCAGAACGGGGAAATGCTTGTTTACATCAGCATTTCCCCGTTCTTCCTCTCCGTGAGACGATCGGGGTCACCCGCGGACATAGAGACCCCGGGACCCGCGGTCGCACTCACGGAGCTCGCAATGCCGCATCTTAAAAGGGGACGTACCTGTACGCCCATATGCCCAGCCTTGCCACTGTGTCGACGTATATCGTCGTGCGCTGGTCGGCATGTGGTTAACATTGACTTCAGACCCTATGGAGTAAACAAGATGGCTCACTGGATTCTCAAAAAAGAAATAATCCAAAAAAGGATTTTAAGGCAAGTACAAAAATCCCATTTTGTTTCCCATATATTGAGAAACTAATTCAGACTGTTGGGGTGTCCAAAAGAAATCCAACTAATGGGAGGGCAACAGCAACAAAACACTAACCGGTCATAATACAGAAAGGGCTGCCTGAAGGACCTTACACCCAATGCTGGCATTAGATGGGATCTGAACATCCACCCGAAAGAACCTGGACAACCATACAAATCTGGGGGACAGAAGCCCAATGCCAAAAAGCCCAAGAAGTGCTCAGAGTCTGCCCTGACAGGAAAGGGTGGAACCAGATTCTTCAGACCATAAACTTGAATGTTTTGCCTGAGTTACCTAGAGATAGTAGAATGAAAAACAGGTTGCCCTTAACAGGGACATCAATAATTAAATAGAGTTTGCCTTTCTAATAGGAGCAGTAGCTGTGAAGTATCCTGTGAAGTATCCTAGCACAGCATGAACTCCATCCAGGCAATGGTGGAAGATCTTCCGATGAACGGGGGCCAGATAGAGAGACAGAAGATCAATGTATTGGTCGAGCCCCATCCATGGATTTAATGGGAGGAATAGTGACACATTGTATCAGTGGGAGGAATAGTGCCCCATCATTGTTGTCAGTGGGAGGAATGGTTCTCCATCATTGGTGTCAGTGGGAGGAATAGCAGCCCATCATTGGTGTCAGTGGGAGGAATAGTGCCCCATCATTGGTATCAGTGGGAGGAATAGTGCCCCATCATTGGTATCCGTGAGAGAAATAGTGCCCCATCATTGGTATCAGTGAGAGAAATAGTGCCCCATCATTGGTGTCAGTGGGAGGAATAGTGCCCCATCATTGGTGTCAGTGGGAGGAATAGTGTCCCATCATTGATATCAGTGGTTTGCAGAGGTCTACTGCTAGAATTACTACCCTTAAGCTGACGATTGTGGTGCTAGCTTACATGCATGGTGCGATTTCTGTTTACATACAACATGAGACGGATGCTTGTGCTCGCCTTTGCGTGCGAGCACGGGGGGACGGGAGTGCTTTAATTTTTTTTTATTTATTATTATTTTTTTTGCTTTTTTGTTTCATTTTTACACCATCCCTTTAATTTTTTTTAATCACTTATTGTTATTACAATGTAAATATCCCCTATGATAGCAATAGGTAGTGACCGGTACTCTTTTTGAAAAAATTGGGGTCTATTAGACTTTAGATCTCTCCTCTGCCCTTAAAGCATCTGACCACACCAAGATCAGTGTTTTCCATTTTAAAAATGGTGCTGTTTATATCTGGCGAAACTGAAGTCATGAAATGCTCAAAACTTCTGGTTTCTTAGGCCATAGAGGTGGTTGGAGCCGTTCTGGTCTCCGATCAGCTCTATGGTCAGCTGGCAGAACCACTGGCTGCATTCTCGGGTTCTCCGGTGGGACAGGAGAGCCCAAGAAAACCCTGGAGGCAGGTAGGGGGGGGATGTATCCTCCCACTGCTTGTAAAAGCAGTCTAGAGGCTAGTTAGCCGCTAGGATTGCTTTTACATGAAAGCCGACCGCCGGCTGGAAAAAAAAAAAAAACATACCATGATGATACCTAAACCTGCAGAAATTATCCTGGTATAATCACTCAAAAGTCCAGCGATGTACCAGTACGTTGCTGGTCCTTGTTGGGCACATATTGTAATTTGTTCATGTAGCTTGTGAGCTGAACGAAAAAAAGAGAACCTAACTGATTCCTCCATTCACATTGATTGATGTGGATGGAGATTTCTCTGTCAGAAAAAGTGTGTGGTATGCCCACCATTAGAATACTGCCCTGCATCCAGCCACTTCTAATGATGGGCATACATGCAATGTTTTTTTTTTCGTTCAGCCTATGGGCTGAACAAAAAAAAAAAAAAGACCTAACAGATTCCTCCATTCACATCGATGTGAATGAAGAAATCTCTGCCAAGAAAAGTGAAAAAAATATATGCCGAAGCATAAGGACGAACCTATAAAATACAGTAACAATAAAACATTAACTCAATAAAAACGACAACTTTTTTGTTATTGCAATCTGTGCCAAAAAAGAGAGTAAAAAAATATATGGTGAAGCATAGGGGCAATCCACCCTCTGTCCACCCCAGCCCCATGCTTCGCCATATATGCTTTTTTTTTTTTTTTTTTAAACTGCGGTGGTGAAATTACATCCTACAGCGCTAGAGTCACTGATTTATGTATTGTGAAAGCAAACCCTGTTGCTGTCAGAATAAACAGATCAGTGCTGCAGCGTACCTGCAAAAACACAGTAACCTTTTTTGGGGTGCTCTTTTGGTAGGGGTACCAGCGAGGACATCCGGAAAATGCCTCTAATGCAGCCGGCTCACTGCATCTGGATTGGGAGTTTGGGCCACAGCACCTTCTGGATTCAAAAGGGTTGTAATGATCTCTTCCTGGAATATTTTTTACGAAGGATCCAGTTCGTCCTGACGCTTTGTTGAAAAGCGTTGAACAGATCCAATTAGAATAAGTATAAAGACGCTTTTTTGTACCGTCTGGCCTGACGAGAAATTAAGTACGGTGCCATCATCTGGTCGTTGAAGTCCACCCCTCCCATTTTCAGGTTGTATTAGTGGACACAGAGGGGCTTCTCAAAAATATCAGTCGCTGTTGCAATTTGGACTGCCGCATCTGCGTGAATGGAAGGCAGAACGAAAACGTTCCGTTTTTCCTTCCATCTCACTGCAAGCAATTCATTACATTTCAAGCAGGCTCTCTCCCCCCTCCCAAGTCAGAAATGTACAAGCCGTTGGGGGAAGCCCCGGCGATTAGATCGTATGGTGCCACATGGTGCCACAATACCAAATTCAAAAAGATGTCTGAAATGTGGCACGCTTGTACAAAATTGTCCACATACAAATGGTACCCCTTTCGAAATAAGGATGACACCAAGTCCCAAACAATCCTGCCGCTGCTCCCTATGTAGTCTGGGCAGTAGGGTGGCTCCACGCTGCTATCTTTTACCTTGTAAATCAGGAAACTGTATGTATAGCCTGTTGCCCGGTCACAAAGCTTATACATTTTGACCCCATACCTGGCACGCTTGCTGGGGAGAAACAGTCTGAAAACAAGGCGGCCAGAAACATTAATCAGGGACTCATCTACCCAAACAACTTGGTGGGGCGTTAACAAGGCTGCAAATTTTTGGTTCAAGTGATTTACGAGGGGCCGAATTTGTGTGGAGCCGATCATATCCAGGGTCACCTCAAGGACGACAGAGTTCATTGTCGTTGAAGTGCATAAATCGCATAATATTCTTGTATCTATGCCTGGCCATAGCAGCAGAGAACATGGATGTATGATGAATCGGGTCTGTGGACCAATATGACCGCAGCTCATTCTTTGTAGAAATTGCTACGTTGAGGGATAGGCCCAAAAACGTCTTGAATTCAGAAACAGAAATACGTTTCCATTCAAATTGTCTAGAAAGGTTTGAATTTGGGTCTTTGGCAATAAATTGTTCAGCGTATAAATTGCTTTGGTGCACAATACATCTGTACAGATCTGTAAAAAGAGCTCCAAAAAACCAAGGGGAGTTAAATTTGCTGTTTCCATCTGAATTCTGGGTTGACCAGTGAATGGGGGTGGAGGGGAATGGGCGCTGCAGAATCTGTGGGCTCCAAATCAGGATTTATAAGCGCATCAGGAACAGCACTACGGGCTGTATGGGCCTGCGTTTGAACTCATAGTGGCTGCGGGACACTACTTGTGCTTGCCACCGCACCAGCTTGAACTGCACTAATGGGACTCGCCACGGAGGGGCTAAAAGCATGTGCTGGCAGGTGTCAGGGGTGATCCTGCTAACGTTGCATTTTTTAGAACACTATACTACTGGGGATGCTAGTATAGTTCTGATCAGGTCAAAGATATTACTCAGTTCTTACACTATACTAGTAATGGAGGTTTATAGTGTGTATGTTAGTGTTACTGGCAATCAAAGGGTTAAAATGTATTAGTCAATATGTGGTGGGCAATCTGACACTATCAGGGATTGACGCTGATGCTGACGCTATCTGGCGTCACCCGTAACACTAATACAGTGATCAGAAAAAAGGTCTGTACGCCATGCTAATGACACTGACAGGGCAGTGGAAAGGTTCAAACTTTATTAGGTAATATGTGACGGGACCCTGATCCTATATAGCACAGGTGGCAAACACAAGGCTCACGGGCCAAATCCAGCCCACCAGGCCTTGTCATGTGGCCCGCGCAGCGGTCGCTACCTCCTGTTCTCACGGCTGATTATTCGTTCCACAGTCACGCCAGGTCTCCTAGGCAACAAGAGTAAACATTTCCGGCTCTAATATCTTCAGTCCCGCATGCTTTGTGTGAGCTGAGCGCATGCGCAGCTTTTTGGTCTCCTAGGCAACAAGGGTAAACTTTTCCCTCTCTCCTCAGTCCCTCCAACGGAGCCGACTTTGTGAGCATGCGCGGTCGGTCCGGCATAGCTTTCAGTGGAGAAGGTTCAGAACAGATCTGGCGTCTGTTTCTTTTCCATGCATCACTGATGGTGAGCTTTTGGGGACTTGCTTTATCCAATAGTGGCAATGAAGAGGGAGTGTTGTAAAAACCTTGTACAGCCTACACATGAATGCAGTTGCTTTTGAGCTGGGAGGGAGGTGGAGGGAGAGATGTTGCCTGCTGTGCATAGCGTGCGCCCCTGAACTCTGCACCCTGTACATAGCGTGCGCCCCTGAACTCTGCACCCTGTACATAGCGTGCGCCCCTGAACTCTGCACCCTGTACATAGCGTGCGCCCCTGAACTCTGCACCCTGTACATAGCGTGCGCCCCTGAACTCTGCACCCTGTACATAGCGTGCGCCCCTGAACTCTGCACCCTGTACATAGCGTGCGCCCCTGAACTCTGCACCCTGTACATAGCGTGCGCCCCTGAACTCTGCACCCTGTACATAGCGTGCGCCCCTGAACTCTGCACCCTGTACATAGCGTGCGCTCCTGAACTCCGGACCCTGTACATAGCGTGCGCCCCTGAACTCTGCACATAGCGTGCGCCCCTGAACTCTGCACATAGCGTGCGCCCCTGAACTCTGCACATAGCGTGCGCCCCTGAACTCTGCACATAGCGTGCGCCCCTGAACTCTGCACATAGCGTGCGCCCCTGAACTCTGCACCCTGTACATAGCGTGCGCCCCTGAACTCTGCACCCTGTACATAGCGTGCGCCCCTGAACTCTGCACCCTGTACATAGCGTGCGCCCCTGAACTCTGCACCCTGTACATAGCGTGCGCCCCTGAACTCTGCACCCTGTACATAGCGTGCGCCCCTGAACTCTGCACCCTGTACATAGCGTGCGCCCCTGAACTCTGCACCCTGTACATAGCGTGCGCCCCTGAACTCTGCACCCTGTACATAGCGTGCGCCCCTGAACTCTGCACCCTGTACATAGCGTGCGCCCCTGAACTCTGCACCCTGTACATAGCGTGCGCTCCTGAACTCTGCACCCTGTACATAGCGTGCGCCCCTGAACTCTGCACCCTGTACATAGCGTGCGCTCCTGAACTCCGGACCCTGTACATAGCGTGCGCCCCTGAACTCTGCACCCTGTACATAGCGTGCGCCCCTGAACTCTGCACCCTGTACATAGCGTGCGCCCCTGAACTCTGCACCCTGTACATAGCGTGCGCCCCTGAACTCTGCACCCTGTACATAGCGTGCGCTCCTGAACTCTGCACCCTGTACATAGCGTGCGCCCCTGAACTCTGCACCCTGTTCCCTCAGTCATGCCCAGCCCTCCATTCCATTCACTATGCTGCTTTTCTTCGGGCTTTTCTGGAGCAGTGATTTAAAAAAAAAAGTCCAAGTAGTAATAAGACAAACTGTCTTTGGTGGTGGATGTTTATAACATCATAAAGGTAGAACCGACACTGAGGGCACAGCTTTTCACATGAGGGAAGCCAGCTCTGGTAGATAGAACAAGAAAAAAAGCAGAAAAGCGCCTCTGAGTGCAAGTATTTAATGTTTACAATAACATGTAATCGTTACATAAAAGTAAGGGATGACAGGTTGGTGGAAAAAGAAATCTCCTGGATTGGTCTCCAAACATCTCTGGGCATGTCGGGTATGAGTGGAGATTCCAGCTGCTGCGGTGACCGTGATGTTCCTGGAGGAGGACGACTAGACCTCTCAATGGCTGGAGGGGATGAGGAAGTTCCGCTCTGAGAACTTCTACTCACCAGGACCAGAGGGCGGCACGGCCGGCGAGTCCGCGGGCGGTTGTTCGGCATGGGAGAGTGATTTGAGTGGAATGTCACATTATTCCGATGGGGAGGGTACTTTGCAAATGAAGAGAAGAAGATGAAGAGAAAAAGATGGAGAGAAGCGTCACACAGCAGGAGCCTCCCATCCAATCATGGATGCGGAGCGGCCCGAAAAGAAGATGAAAAGAAGAAGATGAAGAAAAGAAGATGCCGCGGAGGGAGATGCCGGACGAGAACACCGAAGAAAGAAGAAGAGGATCGGAGGAAGAAGAAGATGGAGGAAAAAAACCGAAGGAAGATAGAAGAAAGAAGGTAGAAGATGGAAAAAAGAAGACTTTAAATAAAGGAATTGTCAAAAACTGTCTCTTGTCATTTTTAACATTTTTTTTGTGAAATGGTAGGGGTACTTTTGTACCCCCTTACCATTTCACACGGGGGGGGCCGAGATCTGGGGGTCCCCTTGTTAAAGCCCCCCCAGCCTGCAGACCCCCACAAACACCGGCCAAGGGTTGTGGAGATGAGGCCCTTGTCCTCATCAACATGGGGACAAGGTGCTTTGGTGGGCTACCCCAAAGCACCCTCCCAATGTTGAGGGCATGTGGCCTGGTATGGTTCAGGAGGGGGGGCGCTCTCTCATCCCCCCCTATTTTCCTGCAGCCTGCCAGGTTGTGTGCTCGGATAAGGGTCTGGTATAGATTTTTGGGGGGACCCCACGCCACTTTTTTTAATTTTGGTGTGGGGTTCCCCTTAATACCCATACCAGACCTGAAGGGCCTGGTATGGAATTTAGGGGGACCCCCACGCCAGGTTTTTTTTTAATTTTGGTTCGGGGTTCCCCTGTGGGGAAATCCCATGCAGTTTTTATCAATGAACTTTTACGTGTATTGTCGGACCGGCAATTCATTAATAGCCGCGAGTAGTTTTAAATTACTTTTTTCCTTTGAAATGTCAGTTTGCTGTCAGACTGTTCTAAACACTGGAAACATGCGCCCCTTTACAGGCATACTTTTTATGACAATAACTTGTATATAAGCCTTTAAAATTAGCACTTTTGATTTCTCCCATAGACTTTTAAAGGGTCTTCCGCGGCTTTTGAATTTGCCGCGAACACCTAAATTGTTCGCTGTTCGACGAACTGGCCAACAGCCGATGTTCGAGTCGAACATGAGTTCGACTCGAAATCGAAGCTCATCCCTAGTGCCCATCAGTGCTGCCTATCAGCGTCCATCAGTGATGCATGTCAGTGCCCATCAGTGCTGCCTATCAGTGCAGCCTCATCAGTGCACATTATTTCTTTTTTTTTTTTAATTTTCAGACTTTTTAAATTTGTTTTTAGCAAAAAATAAAAACCCCAGTGGTGAATAAATACCACCAAAAGAAAGCTCAATTTGTCTAAAAAAAATGATAAAAAACTCATTTGGATACAGTGTTAAAAAACCGCGCAATTGTCTGTCAAAGTGTGACAGTGCTGAAAGCTGGGCCAGGGCAGGAAGGGGGTATATGTGCCCAGTATTGAAGGCTCAGGCTTTCTATTCATACATACCATTAGTACTCAATGCATGATTATACTTTTTTACGCCTACAGTTTCCATTACACATGGATTCAGTGAGACTCCTGGGGACACACTCTCACATGCGCACTATGCCTGTCCTCTGGTTTGCCCCACTGGGGTCCCGTTCGGCTCTGCCTCCTCGGTTCCCGGTTGGCACCTGCTGCTACCTCTGGGAACCGCACACCTGCTGTCCTGGCCTCATTTAGTGGTGAGTATGGGACCCCATATTATGGCTCCCACGCTCTGCAACTACTCCATCAATACTATACCACCTACCCATTTTCTTCTATCTTAGGTACATCTGAACACGCATCAACCCCTAAAGAGCGAGCTGGGTCTCGCGAAACGCGGCGGGTACACTAGATGCTTGTGTATCACATGTTTTCCACACTTAGGGTACACCAATGCCCGTGTTTTACATGCTTATCATCCATTTATGTACCATTGTCTATTTCACATGTATGTTGTTTTACAACTGGCCATTGCTGATGATACCAATGTATGCATGACTTTTACCTGAATAAACGCATATACTTTATACTTCAATTACTGGTATGATGCTTTTTGGCCAAATGGTGCCCACCTCATTTAAAGTCCCATTAGGACGAATCTTTTGTTGAGTATTGAAGGAGCTAAAGCAATTTCTATCCATACAACACATTTCCTTCCCATCTTCTGATTTCTACAGAGATGAAATGAGGCAATCCAGGATTTCCACATTAAATCCACGTTCTTCTTCACTTAGGGTGATCGTGAGGAATGAGAAAGTTGTTTTGAACAAAATTAGAACGGATATTTCACAATTACAAAGTATAAAAATAAATAGAACTTTCACAAATTAGAAACGGAGATTAATGACAAATTAGATTGTATGGAATATGAAATTATTAATACGGAAAAGGAAAAGTTGGGAAGAGACGGGGTGGACTATGAAATGGATAATGTGTATTTTAGAAAAAGGATGAGAAATCTGACAGAAGGAGATCTGTGGAAGAAAAAGAGAAGTTGATGTAAAACCCGGAAATGTCAGTTATTATGAAACAAGAAATAGAAACTGTAGACACTACAAGTGTGAAATGAATGATGATATACAGTGGGGGCGGAAAGTATTCAGACCCCCTTACATTTTTCACTCTTTGTTATATTGCAGCCATTTGCTAAAATCATTTAAGTTAATTTTTTTCCTCATTAATGTACACCCAGCACCCCATATTGACAGAAAAACACAGAATTGTTGACATTTTTTATTAAAAAAGAAAAACTGAAATATCACATGGTCCTTTCTGTGACACTCATATATTTAACTCAGGTGCTGTCCATTTCTTCTGATCCTCCTTGAGATGGTTCTACACCTTCATTTGAGTCCAGCTGTGTTTGATTATACTGATTGGAATTGATTAGGAAAGCCACACACCTGTCTATATAAGACCTTACAGCTCACAGTGCATGTCAGAGCAAATGAGAATCATGAGGTCAAAGGAACTGTCTGAAGAGCTCAGAGACAGAATAGTGGCAAGGCACAGATCTGGCCAAGGTTACAAAAAAATTCTGCTGCACTTAAGGTTCCTAAGAGCACAGTGGCCTCCATAATCCTTAAATGGAAGACGTTTGGGATGACCAGAACCCTTTCCTAGAGCTGACCATCTGGCCAAACTAAGCTATCAGGGGAGAAGAGTCTTGGTGAGAGAGGTAAAGAAGAACCCAAAGATCACTGTGGCTGAGCTCCAGAGATGCAGTCGGGAGATGGGAGAAAGTTGTAGAAAGTCACTGCAGCCCTCCACCAGTCGGGGCTTTATAGCAGAGTGGCCCAACAGAAGCCTCTCCTCAGTGCAAGACACATGAAAGCCCGCATGGAGTTTTTTTTTTTTTAGCAAACACCTGAAGGACTCCAAGATAGTGAGAAATAAGATTCTCTGGTCTGAGGAGACCAAGATAGAACTTTTTAGCCTTAATTCTAAGTGGTATGTGTGGAGAAAACCAGGCACTTCTCATCACCTGTCCAATACAGTCCCAACAGTGAAGCATGGTGGTGGCAGCATCATGCTGTGGGGGTGTTTTTCAGCTGCAGGGACAGGACGACTGGTTGCAATCGAGGGAAAGATGAATGTGGCCAAGTACAGGGATATCCTGGATGAAAACCTTCTCCAGAGTGCTCAGAACCCCAGACTGGGCCAAAGGTTTACCTTCCAACAAGACAATGACCCTAAGCACACAGCTAAAATAATGAAGGAGTGGCTTTACAACAACTCCATGACTGTTCTTGAATGGCCCAGCCAGAGCCCTGACTTAAACCCAATTGAGCATCTCTGGGGAGACCTAAAAATGGCTGTCCACCAACGTTTACCATCCAACCTGACAGAACTGGAGAGGATCTGCAAGGAGGAATGGCAGAGGATCCCCAAATCCAGGTGTGAAAAATTTGTTGCATCTTTCCCAAAAAGACTCATGGCCAGGGGCGTTGCTAGGTCTGCAAAAGATCTGGGCTAGAGCCCATAGCAGCGGTCACCAACCTTTTTGCAGGCCCGCGGGCGGGAGTCATGCTGGTGGTAAGCCGTATTTCGCAGGCAATGGCTGGTGTTGGTGCTTCAATCATGTCACTTGCCATAACTCCTGCCACCATTTGCAGATTGCCACATCTCCTGCCACCAGATGTGGGTTGTCACTTGCCAACTGATGTGGATTGTCACTTACCATGCCACCAAATGTGCACTGACGCTAATTTGGTAGCAGGCTGGCAGCACTGGTCTATTTAGTGAGGGCAGGAGATCGGTGATGTGGGGCGGGCTTAGAGAGATGATGTCATCTTGCTGCTCCCCACCGCACCTCCGACATTGAAGCAAGGGGGAATGGCTGCAAAGCGGAGCTCCACCGATGACAGGAAGCATGTGACCTCCACTCCACCGTGCTGTGAGGGCGGAAGATTGCTGATATGTGACGGGCAGTGAGAGATAATGTCATCTCTCTGCTCCCCACCGCACCTTGCTCCCGCATTAAAAAAGGCCCGGCTGTGAAGAGCGCTGATGTGGAGAGGGCGGAGAGAGATGTCATCTCTGCTCGTCCGTCCGCTCACTTCTCTCCTCTCCTCGCCTGTCTCATGAGGCCAGCCCGTCCGCTGCAGCAGCAGCGGCCACAACCCGCTGGTTAGGCAGGGACCCTGTGGCAAGAGACTCGGGGCTATGGACCCCAGATTCGGGGCTATAGCCCCAATAGCCACCCCCTAGCGACGCCCCTGCTCATGGCTATACTTGATCAAAAGGGTGCTTCTACTAAATACTGAGCAAAGGTAGTCTGAATACTTAAGACCATGTGATATTTCAGTTTTTCGTTTTTAATAAATCTGCAAAAACGTCAACAATTCTGTGTTTTTCTGTCAATATGGGGTGCTGTGTGTACAATATGGGGTGCTGTGTGTACATTAATGAGGGGAAAAATGAACTTAAATGATTTTAGCAAATGGCTGCAATATAACAAAGTGAAAAATTTAAGGGGGTCTGAATACTTTCCGTCCCCACTGTAAAATTGTCTAATCATTCCACAGAGACAGTCCTGACCCCTTCCTCCTGCCCCCTGCTGGTGACATCATTTCCTCTTCCGGTTCAAGCTGGACAGCATGGAGCTTACTACTTCCAGGATTTCCTAAATGTACAGCTATTCAGCACAACATCACACCAGAACCTCTCCCAGCTAGGGATGAGCTGAACACCCCCCCGATTCAGTTCGCACCAGAACATCCGAACAGCCAAAACATTTGGCAGAACACATGAACACCATTAAAGTCTATGGGACGCGAACATGAATAATCAAAAGTGCTAATTTTAAAGGCTTATATGCAAGTTAGTGTCATAAAAAGTGTTTGGGGACCGGGTCCTGCCCCAGTGAAACAATAAAAATGAAATATTCCTTTAAATATCATACCTGGGGGGTGTCTATAGTATGCTTGTAAAGTGACACATTTTTCCCGTGTTTAGAAAAGTCCGAAAGCAAAATGACATTTCTAAAGGAAAAACTGTCAACTAACACTGATCGCGGCTGTAATGAATTGTCAGGTCTCGGGCAATATAGATAAAACTCATTGAAAAAAACGGCATGAGTCCCCCCCCAGTCCATTGCCCGGCCCTTTGGGTCTCGTATGAATATTAAGGGGAACCCCGAACCAAAATGTAATATTGGGGGTCCCCCTAAAATCTATACCAGGCCCTTCAAGTCTGATGTGGAAATTAAGTGGAACTCTGCGCCAAATTTAAAAAAAAAAAATGGCATAGAGGTCCCCCCCAAAATCCATACCAGTCCCTTATCCGAGCACACAACCTGGCAGGACGCAGGAAAAGAGGGGGGATGAGAGAGCGCCCCTCCCCCTGAACCATACCAGGCCACATGCCCTCAATTTGGGGAGGGTGCTTTTGGGGTCTGACCCCAAAGCAGCTTGGCCCCATGTTGATGGAAACAGGGGCCTTATCCCCATAACCCTTGCCCGGTGGTTGTGGGGGTATGCGGGCGGGGGGGCTTATCGCAATCTGGAAGCCCGCTTTAACAAGGGGACCCCCAAATCCTGATATCCCCTCCTGTGTGAAATGGTAACAGGTACATTGTACCCCTATCATTTCACTAAAAAGTGTCAAAAATGGTAAAAAAGACAAGAGCTGCTTGGGACAAGTCCTCTATTAAAAAAAAAAAAAAATTAAAAATGTCCCATGATATAAGTTCATACCAACGGACCGAAAAAAAAAAAAAAAAAACCCTCAACCGATCCGCCTCCATGCGAGGCTCCCACCGAGTGACGCGTCTTCTCTGTGACAGTTCTTATATAACTGAGGGCAGGGTCACCCGGTGACGTAAACGGGTGACCCTGCCCCCTCTGATGCCATGGGAAAGCCCCCGGTGTCAGAGGAGGCGGGGTCACCCATTTACGTCACCGGGTGGCCCCACCCTCAGTTATATAAGAAATATTACAGAGAAGACGCATCAGTCAGCGGGAGCCTCCCATGGAGGCGGATCAGTTGCTTTTTTTTTTTTTTCTTTGCTCATTGGCGGCATGATAGAAGAAGATGAATGGACATTGCGGGACATTTTTATTGTTTAATAAAGGACTTGTCCCAAGCTGTCTCGTCTTTTTCACCATTTTTGACACTTTTTTTGTGAAATGGTAGGGTACGGTGTACACCATTACCAATTCACACAGGGGGAGGCTGGGATCTGGGGGTCCCCTTGTTAAAGGGGGCTTCCAGATTCCGATAAGCCCCCCACCCGCATACGCCCAAAACCACCAGGCGAGGGTTGTGGGGATGAGGCTCTTGTCCCCATGGTGCTTTGGGGTCAGACCCCAAAGCACCCTCCCCATGTTGAGGGCATGTGGCCTGGTACGGTTCAGGAGGGGGAGTGCTCTCTCTCGCCCCCCCTCTTTTCCTGCGGCCTGCCAGGTTACGTGTTCAGATAAGGGTCTGGTATTTTGGGGGGACCCCTACACCATTTTTTTAATTTTGCCGTAGAGTTCCCCTTAAAATCTATTACAGACCTTAAGGGTCTGGTATGGATTTTAGGGGGACCCCCACGCAATTTTTTTAAAATTTTGGTTCGGGGTTCCTCTTAATATTCATACCAGACCCAAAGGGCCTGGTAATGGACTGGGGGGGGTCCCATGCTCTTTTTTTCAATGAGTTTTAACTATATTGCCGAGACCCGACAATTCATTACAGCCCCAAGCAGTTTTAGATGACAAATTTTCCTTTCGAAATGTCATTTTGCTGTGGTATTCTAAACACGGGAAAAATGCGCCACTTTACAGGCATACTATAGACACCCCCCAAGCACGATATTTAAAGGAATATTTTATTTTTATTGTTTCACGTTAAGCATTAAAAAAAAAATCACTGCTCCCGAAAAAACTGCTGTTTTAAAAAAAAATTTTACATTGATACATGTTCCCTGGGGCAGGACCCAGGTCCCCAAACACTTTTTATGACAATAACTTGCATATAAGCCTTTAAAATTAGCACTTTTGATTTTCATGTTAGTGTCCCATAGACTTTAACGGTGTTCCGGCGGCATTTCAATTTGCCGCGAACACCGCATATTGTTCGCTGTTCGGCGAACACCCGATGTTCGAGCTGAACTTACGTTCGACTCGAACATTGAGCTCAGCCCTACTCCCTGCTACCCGGATCGTGTGAGCAGCCTGTAGGACGCAGTAGAACTCTGCCAGGACTACATACTTATAATGAGCATGACTCCCACTTATATCTTGTAAGTGTTTTTAACCACTTCAGCCCCAGAGGATTTGGCAGCTCAATGACAAGAGCACTTTTTACAATTTGGCACTGCGCTGCTTTAACTGGTAATTGCGCGGTCATGCAATGTTGTACCCAATGTTAGTATTTGATTGCCTCTGCGATTTTTATTTTTTGCAATAAACAGAAAAAGGACTGAAAATTTAGAAAAAAAAATTATATTTTCTACTTTTTGTTATAAAGAAAATTTAATAAACTCAATTTTAGTCATACATTTAGGCCAAAATGTATTCAGCCACATGTCTTTGGTAAAAAAAATGTCAATAAGCGTATATTTATTGGTTTGCGCAAAAGTCATAGCGTCTACAAACTAGGGTACATTTTGTTTTGCTTTTAGTTTATGACTGCCTATGTTATTTGCTGAGGTTCTAAAATAGCAGGGCAATACAAACACCCCCCCCCCCCCCAATAATTTTTTGCCACAAGTGATTGAAAAATGACAAAAAAAAAAAAAATTACACAAAGTTGTCATTAAATGATATATTGCTCACACATGACATGTGGAATTACACCCCAAAATACATTCTGTTGCTTCTCCTGAGAACGGGGATACCACATGTGTGAGACTTTTTGGGAGCCTAGCCGTGTACAGGACCCCGAAAACCAAGCACCGCCTTCAGGCTTTCTAAGGGCGGAATTTTTGATTTCACTTCCTCACTACCTATCACAGTTTCGAAGGCCATGAAATGCCCAGATAGCACAAAACCCCCCAAATGACCCCATTTTGGTAGTAGACACCCCAAGCGATCTGCTGAGAGACTTGAGTATTTTTCAGATCTCGCTTTTTGTCACAAAGTTTTGAAAATTGAAAAAAGAAAAAAAAACAAAAAAAACCCCCACATTTTTCTGGTCTTTCTTCATTTTCAAAAATAAATGAGATCTGCAAAATACTCACCATGCCTCTTAGCAAATACCTTGGGGTGTCTACTTTCCAAAATGGGGTCATTTGGGGGGGTTTTGTGCTATCTGGACATTTCATGGCCTCCGTAACTGTGATAGCTAGTGAGGAGTAAAATCACAATTTTACGCCTTTAGAAATCCTGAAGGCGGGGATTGGTTTTTGGGGTCCTGTACGCGGCTAGGCTCCCAAAAAATCCCACACATGTGGTATCCCCATACTCAGAAGCAGCAGAATGTATTTTGGGGTGCAATTTCACATATAACCATGCCATGTTTGAAGAATATATCATTTAGTGACAACTTTGTGTAAAAAAAAAAAAAAAATAAAAAAAAAAAAATTTAATTTTCCCGCAACTTGTGGCAAAATATAAAATATTCCATGGACTCAACATGCCTCTCATCAAATAGCTTGGGGTGTCTACTTTCCAAAATGGGGTCATTTTGGGGGGGGGGGGGGGTTGTGCTATCTTGGCATTTTATGGCCCTCAAAACTGATAGGTAGTGAGGAGTGAAATAAAAAATTTACACCCTTAGAAATCCTGAAGGCAGTGATTGGTTTTCGGGGTTCTGTACATGGCTAGGCTCCCAAAAAATCCCACACATGTGGTATCCCCATACCCAGGAGAAGCAGCAGAATGCATTTTGGGGTGTAATTGCACATATAACCATGCCATGTTTGAACAATGTATCATTTAGTGACAACTGTGCAAAAAAAAAAAAAAAAGTGTAATTTTCCCAAAACTTGTGACAAAATATTAAAATATTCCATGGTCTCAACATGCCTCTCAGCAAATAGCTTGGGGTGTCTACTTTCCAAAAAGGGGTCATTTGGGGGGGTTGAACTGTCCTGGCATTTTATGCACAACATTTAGAAGCTTATGTCACACATCACCCACTCTTCTAACCACTTGAAGACAAAGCCCTTTCTGACACTTTTTGTTTACATGAAAAATATTTTTTTTTGCAAGAAAATTACTTTGAACCCCCAAACATTATATATTTTTTTAAAGCAAATGCCCTACAGATTAAAATGGTGGGGGTTACATTTTTTTTTCACATAGTATTTGCACAGCAATTTTTCAAATGCAATTTATTTGGAAAAACACACTTTTTTTTAATTTTAATGCACTAAAACACACTATATTGCCCAAATGTTTGATGAAATTAAAAAAGATGATCTTATGCTACCATTTTAGATTGACAGGGGAGGTCTACTGCTAAAATGACTGCTCTCGATCTGACCTTCGCGGTGATACCTCACATGCATGGTGCAATTGCTATTTACATATGACACCAAAATGACGCTTCACCTTTGCGCGTGAGCACGGGGGCGGGGGGGACAGGGGTGCTTTTTTTTTTTTTTTAATTATTTATTTTGATTTTTTATTATACTTTTAAACTGTTTTTCATTTTTTTTATATCATTTTTATTGTTAGCTCAGGGAATGTAAATATCCCCTATGATAGCAATAGGTAGTGACAGGTACTCTTTTTTGAAAAAATTGGGGTCTATTAGACCCTAGATCTCTCCTCTGCTCTCAAAGCATCTGACCACACCAAGATCGGTGTGATAAAATGCTTTGCCAATTTCCCAATGGCGCTGTTTATATCCGCCGAAAGTCATGAAATGCTCGTAGCTTCCGGTTTCTTAGGCCATAGAGATGATTGGAGCCGTTCTGGTCTCTGATCAGCTCTATGGTCAGCTGGCGGAACCACCAGCTGCATTCTCGGGTTCCCTGGTGGGACAAGAGAGCCAGAGAAAACCATGGAAGATGGCGGGAGGGGGGACGTTCCCTCCCACTGCTTGTAAAAGCAGTCTAGAGGTAATTAACTGCAAGGATTGCTTTTACATGAAAGCCGACCACTGGCTGAAAAGAATGATACCAAGATGATACCTAAACCTTCAGGCATCATTATGGTATAACCATTTAAAGTCCAGCAACATACCAGTACGTTGCTGGTCCTTGTTGGGCATTGTAATGTTCTTTTTTTCATGCAGCCTGGGGGCTGAACGAAAAAAAAAGATTGATCGGTGGGTATGCCCACCATTAGAATACTGCCCTTCATCCACCAACTTCTAATGATGAGCATACATGCACCATTTTTTTTTAACTGTGGTGGTGAAATCACTTCCTACAGCGATGGAGTCGCCAATTTACGTATCGTGAGAGCAAACGCTGTTGCTGTCAAGATACATAAATCAGTGCTGCAGCTGAATGGCGTAACTGAAAAGCAAAAAATGGTAACAATAAAACAACTTATTTTTTATCGCAATCTGTGCCTAAAAAATATATGGAGGTGAAATCACCTACAGCACTGGAGTCACGGCTTTACGTATCGTGGGAGCAAACGCTGTTGCTGTCAGAATAACCACTTCAGCCCCGGAAGAATTTACCCCCTTCCTGACCAGAGCACTTTTTGCGATTCGGCACTGCGTCGCTTTAACTGACAATTGCGCGGTCGTGTGACGTGGCTCCCAAACAAAACTGACGTCCTTTTTTTCCCACAAATAGAGCTTTTTTTTGGTGGTATTTGATCACCCCTGTGCTTTTTATTTTTTGCGCTATAAACAAAAAAATGCGACAATTTTTTAAAAAACGCACTATTTTTTACTATAATAAATATCCCCCAAAAATATATAAAAAAATATTTTTTTCCTCAGTCTAGGCGGATACGTATTCTTCTGCATATTTTTGGTAAAAAAAAAAAAAAATCGCAATAAGCGATTATTGATCGGTTTGCGCAAAAGTTATAGCGTTTACAAAATAGGGAATAGTTTTATGGCATTTTTATTAATAATTTTTTTTTTTAAATGGTGGCGATCAGCGATTTTTATTGTGACTGCGACATTATGGCGGACACATCAGACATTTTTGGGACCATTGTCATTTATACAGCAATCAGTGCTATACAAATGCATCGATTCCTGTGTAAATTACACTGGCAGTGAAGGGGTTAACCACTAGGTGGCAGTGTAGGGGTTTAGTGTGTCCTAGGGGCGTGTTTCTAACTGTGAGGGGCGTGGCTCTGTGTGACACATCACTGATCTCTGCTCCAATGACAGGGAGCAGAGATCAGTGACACTCTCACTAGGCAGAACAGGGAGATGCTTGTTTACATTAGCATCTACCCGTTCTTCATCCCCGTGAGGCGATCGCGGCATCCGCAATTTGACTCTCACGGAGCTTGCCGCGAGCACACGCGCGCTGGCCGTCTTTTAAAGGGGAACGTACAGGTACGTGATTCTGCCTGTACGAGCCCTTCTGCCGCAGTATATCTGCGTGAGGCGGTCGGCAAGCGGTTAAATAAACCCGTGCTGCAGCTGAATGGTGTACCTGCTAAGCAAATGATGGTTAACAATAAACAAAGTAACATTACCGTATAACAGTAAGACTTACCATACCTGCAAAGCAAATACAATAAAATACAGTAATAAAACATTACAGTTCTAAAATACAGTAACAATAGAGAGAGAGAGCGAACGTAAGAGAGAGAACAATAGAGAGAAGAAAAATAAAACGATAACTCTTTGGCTTTTTTTATGTTTTTTTTGTTTTTATAAACTGTAAATGTTCCAGATTAGGGTCTCTCAAAGTGTGATGGCCATCTCATCTTTCGAGACCCTGTGTACGTGTGCCCTAGGACTGTGCAATGCTGTACCCTATGCTAATACTACACTAGTTTGTGGTAGCGTTTCAAACCAGAGACCAGGTTGGTCAGGATAGGAGGGACAATAAAAACGGGTATCACGCCTATATCCATGTTTTCTGCAGACATGACATCTTCTTTGGGGGTTTCTTTGGGTAGGGGTACCAGGGAGGACATACGGAAAATGCCTCTCATGCAGCTGGCTCACTGCATTTGCCTTGGGAAGGTGGGCCACAGCACCGTCTGGAAACAGAAGGGCTGTGATGATCTCTTTCTGGAATTTAAGGAAGGATCCAGTTCGTCCTGAAGCTTTGTATAGCACAAAAGCATTCAGCAAAGCCAATATGTATACAGATACTTTTTTGCACCAGCGCCTGGCCTTACGGACAATTAGGTACGGCGCCAACAACTGGTCGTTGAGGTCCACCCCTCCCATATTAAGGTTATATTCATGGACACAGAGGGGTTTCTCCACAACACCAGTATCTGCAGGAATTTGGACTGTCGTATTTGTGTGAAGGGAGGACAGAACGAAAACATTCCGTGAATCCCTCCACTTCACTGCTAACAACTTATTACATTTCAAGCAGGCTCCCCCCCCCCGTCTAAGTCAGGATTCTACAAGCCGTTGGAGGAAGCCCTAGCAATTAGATCGCACTGTGCCACATGCACCGATTCCACAATCAAAAAGGTGACTAAAAAGTGGCACGCTTGTGTAATAATTGTCCACATACAAGTAGTACCTCTTGCCAAATAAGGGTGACACCAAGTCCCACACAATCTTACCAGCGCTCCCTATGTAGTCTGGGCAGTTCTCTGGCTCCACGTGAATATCTTTTCCCTCGTAAACCATATGAGATGTATAGGCTGTGGCCCTGTCACAGAGCTTGTAAATTTTGACCTCATATCACACGCTTGCTGGGAAGATACTGTTTGATAGACAAGAGGCCAGAAAACTTAATCAGGGACTCATCAACGCAGACAACTTGATCAGGAGTAAACAAGGCTGCAAACTGCTGGTTGAAGAGGTTTACGAGGGGCCGAATTTTGTGGAGCTGATCGTATCCAGTTTCACTCCGAGGATGACAGAGTTCATTATCATTGAAGTGCATGAACCGCAAGATCTGCTCGTATCATGCTCTTGTCATGGAGGCAGAGAACACTGCGTATGGTGAATTGGGTCAGTGGACCAATATGACTGCAACTCACTTTTTTTTTTTTAACTATGGCCATGAGGAGGGATAGGCCCAGGAAGGTCTTAAATTCGGAGACCGTAATAGGTCTCCAATCTATGGCAAGGGGCAACTGGGGATTAGTGGCAATGAATTGACCAGCATACAAATTGCTTTGGTCCACAATAGATCTAGAGATCTTTCTGTGAAAAACAGCGAATAAAAATCCATTTACACAAAATCAACTGTTTCCACCTAAATTCCGGGTTGGTCAGTGAATGGGGGAAGTACAGGTGCTGCAGAAGTGGTGGGTTCCCAATTAGGGTTGGCATATTCTGCAGGAAGGGCACTATGGGCCTGTCTTTGTCTTCTTGGTGGCTGCGGGACACTACTAGTGCTTGCCATCTCACCAGCTTGAACTGCACTTATGGGACTCGCCACGTCACCAAGTGATACTGCAGTGCTGGATGTACGACCAGGATGTACTAGACCGCTGGTACTTGCCAGCTCACCAGAATGATGAGCGGCACTAGTACTGTCTCTCTGCTCTATTCGAGAGCCCAGCGGTTCTAGAACCTCAACAGCAGAACGGGGTCGGGTATGCCTGATCTTGGCAGGGACCACAACTCCGTCGTCAGAGCTGTCAGGGTGCCGCTGCTGTCTACCAGATCGTATTCTGAGCCTGAATCTGACAGATGAGTGACTTCCTCTTCACTATCTGTCATGCTCAGAAATGTGTAGGCCTTTTCACTAGTGTACTTTCGATTTGACATTTTGGCCTCTAAATTTACTGGTACAGTATTGAGACTCACAGGAAAAAAAGCTCCCGACTGTCAGCGACTGATTCAAACACTACCAAAAAAATTGTTAGCATTCGCAGGGATCAGGCCCGACTCTGTGAACACTGCAGTTATGTGTTTAGTGTTTTGTAAGTGACAGTGATCGATTGATACTGCACTTGGGTGGGCTGGGCTTGGCGGAGGGGCTAAACGCAGGTGCTAGCAGGTATCTGGGCTGATCCCGCTAACACTGCATTTTTGGGAACCCTAAACTATTGGGTACGCTAGTATAGATCTGATCAGATATTGATCCGTTTAGATACTATACTACTAAGGGAGGTGTATGGTGTGTGGGTGTTAGCGCTACTGGCACTAATCTGACACTGCCTGGGGCAACGCAGACCCTGTCTGGTGCTAAAACCTAACTGATATTACCTGCCAGGTGATCAGGGAGTTAAACCTTTTATTAGGTAATATACGGCGGGTGTCCTGACGCTATAAAAAATAACTAGCTAACCAGAGTCACCCGTGACACTAATACAGTGATCA
The DNA here is from genome assembly GCF_042186555.1 of Aquarana catesbeiana. Taxonomy (NCBI): domain Eukaryota; kingdom Metazoa; phylum Chordata; class Amphibia; order Anura; family Ranidae; genus Aquarana; species Aquarana catesbeiana. The sequence goes on along the minus strand of NC_133325.1, from coordinate 808,261,936 downwards.
CTGGTGACTGGGTTATCAAGGGGTTAAACCTTTATTAGGGGGGTCCCTATACCTATCTGGGCCTACCACTAATTACCCCAACACTTTTTTTTGTGTCATTAATGACACCAGTACAGTGATCCAAAAAAATATGAACACTGCACTGGGTGAAACAGTGACAGGGGTGAAGGGGTTACCTGGGGGGGCCATGGGGGGGGGGTGAAATATGTGTGTACTGTGTCAGTGTAGTGTTAGTGCAACTCACGTTTGGATGTCCTCTCTCCGCTCTCTGGAACGAAAAGACTTCCACGAGGAGAGAGGACATCACTTCTCCTGCCTGTGTTTACACTTAAACAGGCAGGAGAAGGCTGGACCTGGTGATCGCCAGGACCGATCACCAGGTCCAGGTCAGAAATCATCGGCCTGGGCCTGGAGACTGATTGGTTCTGAAGCTAATCCAATCGGCGCGCGCGCCCCCTAGGTGGCTGCACGCCCGACGTAATGTAACGTCGATTTGCCCAGCCGAGCCAACCTGCCGCAGTAAAACTGCGGTGGTTGGTCCGGAACTGGTTAACAAACAAATTACTGAAGTTTGATGTTATAGCTTCCAACCAGTAATTTCACAGTAAATAGATGAATAATAAATGATTATCTTATAATAATAATAGGATTTTTGACTTACCGTAAAAGCAGTTTCTCTGTGTTCAATGACAGAAACAGCACTTCTTTATTCAGAACCATGGGGTTATAATCGCCCCCTACAGGAGTACGACACTAGGCAGAAAAAAATGCTTGGCTACGCCCATGGGCAGTCCTAGGTGATATACACCCCCCTCTCTGCTATAGGCCTTCAGTTATGTAACAAGCAGTATCAGAAGTATTAAAAACTCCATAGAGGGGCGGGTGCTGTGTCTGTCAATGAACTCAGAAACGGATTTTATGGTAAGTCAAAAATCCTATTTTCTCATTCGTTCATTGACAGACACAGCCTTCTTTATTCAGAACCATATGGGATGTCTCAAAGCAGTGACAAACATGAGGAGTGGGGCAGCCACAAAAAACCCAGACAACCTGGAGCTCAAAGAGAAGAGCAAGAAAAACCCCTTTATGAGGGAAAAACCCTCTAGACCGCAGCCTGCAGAACCTTGCGGCCAAAAGAGGCATCCGCAGATTCCAGCACATCCACTTTGTAAAATTTTGTGAAAGTGTGCACCGACCAGGTGGCCGCCTTGCCCACTTGCGTCACTGACGCCCAATGACAGAAGGCCCAGAAGACACTCAGTGCCCGAGTAGTGTGCCTTCACAGGGAAGGGAGGAACCTGACCCCTGACAGAATAGGCCTGAGTCACCGTCTGATTCATCTAGAAATGGCTACCGAGGAAGGAGACAGCCCCTTCTTTGGCCCGCGATCACAAACAGGGAGTCTGACCTCCGAAAGGCCTCAGTGGCCACCAAATACACCCCGATCGCCCAAAGCACATCCAAGGTGTGTAAGGCAAATTCCCTCGGATGTTGCGGCCTAGGACATAGGGAAGGCAACACAATGTCTTCATTTTAATGGAAATCAGAAATAACTTTTGGAAGGAACGAAGGACAAGGACGAAGAACCACCTTGTCCTTATGAATCATCAGGTAGGGCGTGCGGCAGGATAGCGCCGCCAATTCCTACACCCTGCAAGCAGGGGTGATAGCCACCAAGAAGACCACCTTCTGAGACAGAGTGAGCAGGGGAATTTCTGGAATATTTTCAAACGCAGGCTTCTGTAGAACCAAAAGCACCAGATTCAAGTCCCACGGTGGCAAGGGAGATCACACTGGTGGAACCACATGTCGCATCCCCTGAATGAAGGTACGGCACCAGGGAATGCAAAGCCAGGGGGCTTTGAAAGAAAACTGCCAAAGCCGAAACCTGGCCCTTGATCGTACTCAAGGACAAATTCTTTTCAATGCCCCTCTGAAGAAAAGTCAAAATCCGAGCCACCGAAAAGGAACGTGGGTGAAACCCCACTGACTCACACCATGAAAAATACGCTTTCCACGTCCGATGATATACCTTCCTGGAAGTAGATTTCCTAAGCTTTGAGTAGTGTCTGAATTACCGACGTAGGTAAGGCTCTATCCTTCAACACCTGACTTTCAACAGCTGGCAATGGGAAGGTTTGGGACTTTATATGAGGCACATATAGAATGGGCCTCCATCCCTATTTGGAGGTTGTGGGAAAAGTTTGGGACTTTGATTGAGGCCATAGACATGGTGGAGATAGATTCAATAAAGGTACACATTTATTGTCATAAAATCATGAAACAAATCAATAACAGAAACCACATAGGTAAAACACATTATAATAAATGTCATTTCATGTTTGTTCATACACACTATTAAAAGTATGCATGCAATACAGGCAACTGGGGTACATCTGAGTATGGTAGCCAAGTGCCCCACAGTGGTCTGATTGATCAGTAATACATTCTAATGAGTTCATAATGGTACAGAATTGTGTTGACAATACTTGTAAATGAGACAGTGAAACCAAACATTGCATAATCAGAACAAAACAAGAAATTGTGAGGAATTTCATCGGGGTGTGGAGAGACATCCCAAGACCACCCAAAATGCCCAAAAACAGATGGTAAAGGGGGGCTTTGTATCTGCATCCCAAAATAGTAATGCCCGACGCGTTTCGTGTGTTCCACACTCATCAGGGGCGGGTGCTGATAATATATCTACAAGATATAATAAAATAATATTAGTGGAATATAGTGGACCCTATCCAAGGGGGGATAGAGAGGTGTATCCCGAAATACTTACAAGGACTCACTGTGAATGAGGTATAAGGTATAAGGGATGGAGGTCCATAGACTGGACTGACAGCCTCTCTCTTTTTCTCTGTCACCCAGGTGTTGAGATCATTCAGCCCGGCATATTCAATCATTATGTCTGGACTTATGCTATAGAGACACTGGTCTCCTTTGCATATCAGTGAGAGAATTCAGCACAGTTTTCTGTGCTCTGAATCCCTCTCTATTTGAGGTGTATGTCCTGGGTCTGTTTCCGTCTTTTGCCGGGAGCTGCGATGCGCTCTGCGGGCCTATGTCCCCTCCCTCCCCTTGTGCTTTGCCTTGGGGGGAGGGGGCTCCCCCACAGCGCATCGGCGCCACGCCTCCTGCTTCCCGTGTGCCGTCTAGTGTTGACGCCCACACGTCAAGCATGTGACGTTGCTATCTCAGCCGGCTTGGCGGGGGAAGTGAGCGTCTGTCAAGGGCGGTCTTTACCGCCGGCGTCGGAGCTCCTCCCCTTCCTAGCCGTGCCTGAGTGACGCTGGTGGCGGGCAGCGTGCACGTGTATGGAGCGGTATATCTGGCTTCCCCAGGCACAGCTCCCCATTGTCTTCCAAACATCTGACGCTGCAGTTCACCTTACCATTCTCTAGCAGTGGCCTTGGTAAGCTTTTTGGACGATTGTTCACCATCCCACTAATTAGATATCACTTTTTAATATTGTATGAACACCATGATATCCAGATACTATGTATCTTTGTTAGACTCATGACATCTCAATACTATTTATCCTTTCAGATGCTTTTTGGTGGCCATTTTGGTTCCATTTTTCTGACTTACCACGCACACCCCCTTGCTGTGTCCCGTGTTCTTTTGGGGAAATTCTGGATGTATGCCCTGCCAGCACGCTGTTTTTGATCACCTCAGCTCCCGGCATAGATTGGTTGACCCCAGTGCCATACGTACTATACCTCATTCACAGTGAGTCCTTGTAAGTATTTCGGGATACACCTCTCTATCCCCCCTTGGATAGGGTCCACTATATTCCACTAATATTATTTTATTATATCTTGTAGATATATTATCAGCACCCGCCCCTGATGAGTGTGGAACACACGAAACGCGTCGGGCATTACTATTTTGGGATGCAGATACAAAGCCCCCCTTTACCATCTGTTTTTGGGCATTTTGGGTGGTCTTGGGATGTCTCTCCACACCCCGATGAAATTCCTCACAATTTCTTGTTTTGTTCTGATTATGCAATGTTTGGTTTCACTGTCTCATTTACAAGTATTGTCAACACAATTCTGTACCATTATGAACTCATTAGAATGTATTACTGATCAATCAGACCACTGTGGGGCACTTGGCTACCATACTCAGATGTACCCCAGTTGCCTGTATTGCATGCATACTTTTAATAGTGTGTATGAACAAACATGAAATGACATTTATTATAATGTGTTTTACCTATGTGGTTTCTGTTATTGATTTGTTTCATGATTTTATGACAATAAATGTGTACCTTTATTGAATCTATCTCCACCATGTCTATGGCCTCAATCAAAGTCCCAAACTTTTCCCACAACGACTTTCAACAGCTAGGCTGTTAAAGCCAGCGACAGTAAAGCAGGGTGGAAGATCGACCCTTGGGATAGCAGATCCTCCTTGAGAGGCAGTCACCAGGGAACATCTGTGACCAGACGTACCAGGTCGGCGTACAGGACCGACGAGGCCAGTCTGGGGCCACTAGAATGACCGTATTTCCTATGGCCTCGATCCTGCGTAACAGCCGAGCCAGGAGCTTGAGAGGGGGAAAGGCGTAGATCAGGCAATACTGGCCCCACGGAGCCACCAGAGCGTCTGAGGCGTCCGCCAGAAAGTCCAGAGACCTGGCCACAAACCTTTGCACCTTCCTGTTGACCCGGGATGCCATCAGATCTACCTCTGGAAAGCCCCAATACAGACATATCTGTTGAAATACGGCTACTTCCAGGTCCGCTAACACACTCCTTGTTCCTCCCTGATGGTTGACATAGGCCAACGCTGTGGCATTGTCCGACTGGATCCGTATCGGGAGCCCCTGAAGTCGATCTGTCCAATGATCCAGAGTCTGATGGGCTGGAGTTCCAATATGTTGATAGGTAGCCTGGATTCCTCCAGCATCCAGCAACCCTGAGCCGAATCTGACTGTCCAGAGATTCTGGACATTTGTTCCATTTTAACAAGATCTCCTTTTGCAGGGGTCTCGTATGGAACTGAGCAAACGGGACCGCCTCGAATGTAGACATCATCAAGCCCAGCACCCTCATGCAAGTCCGCGGGGAGACCCACCTACTGGACAGCAGTGAGCGGGTTGCCGCTTGTAACTTCTGGAGTTTGTCCTGCGGAAGGAACACCCTGGCCAGAGCGGAATCCAGAGTCAGACCCAGATGATCCAATTTTTGAACTGGAATCAGCACAGACTTTTGGTAAGTTATCAGCCACCCAAAATCTTCCAGAGTCTGAATAGGGATCTCCACATCGCCCCTCAAAGTTGCAGCAGGAGGTCGTCCAGGTAGCCCAAAACAGCAATTCCTCGTTGGTGAAGCAGCGCCAGAACCGGGGCCAACACTTTGGTGAAGACCTGAGGAGCGGAGGCGAGACCAAAGGGTAATGCCGCAAACTGATAGTGCTCCTCTCCCACAGCAAAGCGGAAAAAACGCTGGTGTTGTGCACAAATCGGAATGTGCAGGTAGGCATCCTTGATGTAGATGAAGTCCTCCTGATGAAGAGATGCCACCACGGAGCGAATGGACTCTATTCTGAACTTTTGCACCCTCACAAAGCGATTCAGGGCCTTGAGGTCCAGAATCGGACGTACCGTACCCCCTTTTTTTGGGGATCGTAAACAGGTTTGAATAAAAGCCCTGGAAATGTTTTGACACCGGAATCGGGAAATCACCCCTTGAAGCAACAGGCCTTGTACCGTGCCCTGAAGGGCTAACAAGCGGTCCTGAGACAAACACAGATTGGAAAAAATCTGCTTGGGGGGGCAAGTCTGGAACTCGATCTTGTAACCAGACAGAATCACCTCGTGGACCCACATGTCATTTATCAGAGAAGTCCACAGGCCCGGAAACCAGCGAAGACGTCCCCCGACCCGGACTGCGGGTGAGGGCACCTCTTCATCCCGAAGGAGCCTTATCTGGGGGTCTGGAGAAACCCACTCTCAGTTTGCACGACCAGGGTCACTTGGAGCCTCCCAAGGGGGGCTTGAAGGACTTCGAGCCATTGTCAGTGGACCCTGAGGGACGAAAAAACTTCCTGTGTGCCGAGAAGGAAAGACCACGCTTGCAACTTGGCTCCTTCCTCTTCTTTGACTGTGGAAGAAAAGTACTCTTCCCCCCCTGTGACATTCTTAATATCATCCAGAGTGGCCCCAAACGATCGCCTTGAAAAGGCATATCAGTTAGGGCTTTTTTTAAAGCGTGGTCCACAGTCCAACACTTCAGCCACAATACCCGCCGCAGCACTACCGCTGAAACAGACAGCTTAGAAAGCAAGGGAGACGCATCCAAAGAGGCATCACAGACGAACTGCAGCCCCTGGACCAGCTGGAAGGCATCCAGGTCACGGCGCAACAGCTTTGCCCACTTTGTCAGCGTTTGAGACACCAGGGCAATGGCCAAGACTGGCTGAATCGCCAAACTTGCAATAGTGAACATAGTGCGGCTCAGAGACTCTGCCTTCCTGTTAGCCAAATCTTTAAAGGCTGGAGAGTCTTCAACCTGAATCATGGTGGTTTTGTTCGCTTCCATTCTTTATAGACAAACTTGTCAAAAAAGGTGGGGTAAGGGAACACTTTTGCCGCGTGAGGCGGCTTGTGAGTGCCAAAAGGGACCGGCGCCTCCACCGCGGCTGCATCCTAATTTTTAGTTTAAAGTTTCCTTCACCGATGCAATCAGTGCGTCCACCACCGCTTTCTCGTGCGCAGCCACCGGGCAGAGGAATCATCCTCACTGTCTGAAAAATCTAGGCGCGCGGCCGCAGAGCCCGCAGGGTGGGCCCTGTCCATGGCAGCCAAATCAGATTCAGGATCTGATGACACAGACGAAGCAGGGGAAGGCGGGGGGCGCTTCTTGCTAGTCCACCGCCCAAGAGCCACCTCCACCTGGGACACAAAGGACTCCAGGGCCGCTGTCAGTGCGTCAACGGATGGCTGGGACCCAGAGGGACCTGGAGCCTCTGATAGGGGGTCAGGTGGGGAAATATGCTCTTGAGACTCCATGGGGGGAAGAGAGACCCCCACACCAAGAGTGACTACTGCAATGGAACACCCCCCCACGCTGGTAGCGGTACCGGATCACCAGGACACCCCACAGCCTGCAGCAGAGAGAGGAGCACTTGCTGCCTCAGGTGTAGACCCGCACACATGGCGTCTGAGGAATAAGAAAACACAGTAGTCCGCGCCGGGTTAATCAATATCACCATATCATGGCTGCTGAGCTACACAAACATGGCCGCCAGCCATAGGAAGTCAGCAGGCACTAGGGGAAGACGCCGGCTATGTCAAAATGGCCGCACTACAGTAGGCGGCCACGGATCAAGTTGAGAACCCTGTAGCCTCTAGGATAAACGAGAGAGAGACAGGATCCAGGCACCGGACCCAGTGCCTCTCCCCCCACCCCCGGTAAGCACAGCACCTGGCAGCGCGCTCCCCCGCCCCCAGGATCCACCCAGCACACTACCCCATATGAAGGGGGGAGGGGGAAAAGGGGGGTTTACCAATGAACCTCAGGGCCAGAAAGAGAGGGTGCAGGGAACCCGCAGAACTGACCGATCCGGGGAGGGACACGAATCTGCCACAAACCCACCACAGGGAGAGGGGGGGACATTTATTCACCATACCAGGACCAAGCGGGCACTGCTCCAGACAGAACCTCCCCACCACCAAAGTGGGGGGCTGTCGGCAATGAGGGACGTTGCGACTCGAGCAGAGACCCGGTCGCATGCGATCTCGCGAGACGTTTAACTCGCAGGGCCAGCCCCCGTCCAGTAGGGCTATGTCATGGCTGTTCTACCGTGTAGCTGCAGTCTGCAAGCGCTTGCTGGACAGACTGGGGAGACCACTGAAACACGTGTCCAGCCCGTCGCCCAGCCTGGCATTTGATTGCTGTATTTTTTCCGGTGAGATCTACAAACAAAAATTGCCAGGACTAGAGATCCCAGCAGGGAACTAGGTCCTTACTCCTGACTAGGCAGAAAAAAAGGCCTATGAAAATGAAGGCCTATAGCAGAGAGGGGGGTGTATATCACCTAGGACTGCCCATGGGTATAGCCAAGCCTTTATTTCTGCCTAGTGTCCTACTCCTGTAGGGGGTGATATAACCCTATGGTTCTGAATAAAGAAGCGCTGTGTCTGTCAATGAACGAATGAGAAATATGATTTAGCTTGTACCTTTTCAACAGAATCAGTTTCTCCCTCTTAACTGTGTGAGAAACACATGGGATTGTGGGTAAATCTTATACCCATAAACCCATGTTTTTTCCTTCTAATTAAGAGGGCTGGGCTAGAAGGGAGTATTGGCCTTTTAGACACACGCCCCCCTTCTATGACACTGCAGTGAGAGGCGTGCCTCCACTGCGGCATTTTTATTAGACAGCTTGGGCCAATGGTACTTTACCATTGGTCCAAGACTCCAAGCTGTCCATTGAGCTCAGTGCCTCTGACAAGAAGTGAGGAGAGGCCCTGTGAGCTCATCCTCTCCGTCTGCTGCAAACAGTGTGCCATCTTCTATTTAAACTGGCCGCTCTGTATGTAGCTTCTGACAGGCTGCACAATGAGCCCTGTAATCTCTGGAACCATAGGTCCTACCAGCCACAGTGGTGGGGTAGGGCTTAGGCTATATACTCTCCTAAATTTGGGGTCTCTGACCAAAGGTCACCAAGCTATGACCCTCGAAGCTCGATTTTTTTTTTATTTTGGTTTTTTTAATGTTCATGGCAGGTGAGGCCCTGCCTTACCTAACTGCACATCCCTGATACAACTCCAGCACACCATGTCATAGGAAGAGACTCAGCGATGAGGAATAAACCTTCAGCAGCAAATTTCTCCACAGAAATCAAAACTCCTCCACAATCATTCATTATAAATATCAGTTTATTGGCATAGCATAACAGATCTAGTACAATATATCCACACAAAGCAATGAATAATCTTTGGTCCAGGGAGCCATAAATATGAATATATAGAGCATCCCTTTGTATGGCAAATGTAAAAAATCTATATAAAAAGCAAAATGCTACATTGTAACAAAAAATAGAAAAAACAAAAGCTTTTTGTTGCTCCAAGGACTTTATGGTGGACCACTACTTTGGTTAGTGAGTTGAGCTGGGAATTTTCTCTGGTTTTGTCTTTCTAGCCAGTCTGCTTACCAACCAAATTAACCTGTTCAACAGTATGCATTAAAATCAAGGGTTTAGTTCGCACACATTTGCAAATACATTTGTAAGCTTCAAGGCCTCTTCACGGCACCCTGTATCACTGCGTGCGTTTGCCCTTCCGTGTGCTCCTCGCTGTGAAGGCCAGTTCTAGGTGGGGGCAGGGTGCCATCTCTTTGTTACTGGTGTAAATTCGGTCAGGGGACACTCTGGGTACCTTTGCTGCCATTATGCTATCTGCTGGGTGTCCAATGTGCCCCCCTGTGCCGTTAAGGAGGATTGGCCCCTTATCTGTCCATTAGATTGCATGTGCTTCAACTGTGGAGACTCTCATAAATTTAGGTGGTCAGGACTGCAAGTGATACACAGGGTGCCATAAAGAGGCCTTGCAGCTTATGCATGCGTTTGCACATGTGTGCCAACTAAACACGTTTTTAACGCAGACTTTTGGCCAGGATAATTCAGCTGGTTGGTGAGTTGAGCTGGGAATTTTCTCTGGTTTTGGCTTTCATGCATTTGCCCTTCCATGTGCTCCTCGCTGTGATGGCCAGTTATAGGTGGGGGCCAGTGGCGGCTGGTGTTTATTTTTTTTGGGGGGGCCGCAAATAATCCCACGCCACCCCCCCCCGTCGGCCACCCTTTTGGGTCATGGGCAGCACCCCCTCGCACTTTCCCTCATCTCGCGGGCAGCACGGCGGGCGGTGTCAGCTTCTCTCCAGTCTGCTTGTTGGCTCAGCTCCCATCTTCTGTCCCCTCTCCTCCATGCGTCTGCTCCCTCCTCCTCCAGCCGACCAATCTGATTGGCTCTCCTTTCGACCATCGGGTGACTGATTGGCTGGGAGGAGAATCAGTGTTACAATAGCGAATGAATGTTTGCTATTGTAACACAACTGGGTGGGCTCGGAGAGCAGCGCTCTGCACCACATGATCACCCTTTTTTGAAGCCTATTAGAGCCTCAGGCTCTAATCATGTGCTCCAACCCCCCCCCTTCACTGGAATCCATGCCTCCGTCTCCCCTGCATGTAGATGATCAGGGGACAGGACGCATAGATAGAAGGGGCAGCACCTGTGCACCCCTAGTGGACGGGCAGCCACTGGTGGGGACAGGGGTCATCTCTTTGTCACTCCTTTGGCTAACTGGGTGCCAATCACATCCTTGGACCGGTCTATCAGTAAGTGCAATGAAAAGAAGTAGGTGGCACACCATAAAATCCAAAGCTTGTTAAGCTTTATTATTCCGTACAAACAACACAAAGCATTTCACTCACAGCTCAACTCAATTAATAACATCCATAAAGCAAAAACATGAAAATACTTAAAGAAATACACATCTACATCGGTAATCCACCAAGTACATCTACTTACAAAAATGATTGTAACAAACACTATGTATTGCATATGCCAGAGTTAGAGCAAAAATTTTAGGCCTACCATAGTCTGTCGCCGTTTTTCAATTTTAAGGCTTAAAGTGGAGTTCCACCCATATAAAAAGTGTAGCTGCTGACTTTTATTAATCGGACACTCACCTGTCCCAGCGGTGCAGGCATACGAAGCCCCGCTCGTCTCCCTCTCCTCTCTGCGATGCCGGCATCATGACTGTGGGCGCACGGCTGTGGCTTCACAGCCGGGCACGCACTGCGCATGCACGAGCTGCGCCGCGATTGGCCGGGCAATCATCTGGGAACTGTGACGTGTCCCAGATGATTGCCGAGAGGGAGGGGGAGAGGTGAACTTCCTTCTGGCGCCGCGGAGCCCCGGCAGGAAGTGGGAGCTGGAAACCTCTAAAAAGAGGGTATCCGCTACCCCCCCCAAAAAAAATGACATGCCAAATGTGGCATGTGAGGGGGTCACCTGCTCTTAAAGCGGAAGTTCTATTTTTGGGTGGAACTCCACTTTAATGTGTTCGATAGTTAATTCAATGTAACCTCGTCTATTTATGTGTTACCAAAAATCGGGGAATATATTGTGTTTTTGTGCACCAAAATAAACTGAAGAGCATTTCTACCGCAAATATGGTTTTGATAAATATGAGTGCTAATGTCTTGTAACATAAAAGAAAATTGCAACTACCAGCATTTTATTCTCCAGGGTCTCTGCTTTCAGAAAATATATTTGGGGGTTTTAATAAATCATCTTAACAAGCGTGGAACCTGTAAAATCTCAAAAAAGCCATGGAGCTCCAAATTCTCAAGATGCTTTAAAGGTTTTTACAGGTTACCAGTTTAGAGTTGACCATGAATTATATTCCTAAAATTTTTGCTCTCCCTCCAAAGCTTGTTGCGATATCTTACATGTGCGGTGCAATTTATGCTTACATAAACATGCATGACCTATGCTGCGCATTTGCAGTGACCTATGAAGGGGGTGAGAGGGGGCTTTTAATATTTTTTCGATTATTTACAACTTTTAACTTTTTTTTTCATTTAACTTTATTGCCATCACAGGGGAGCCAACAAGCCACCTATGTGATAGCATGGACAGGTGACAGGTCCTCTTTATGGACTATTAGAACCCCCAATGTCTTTCCTGCCTCCTATGCATTAAGGTAAAAAAAAAAACCTGCCAATCACAGTCCCCCCAGCCCCCCGCTTTACTTACCTGAGCCCGTTCACCTGCTCTGTGCGTCCCTGGCGTCCTCTTCTCCATGGAGTCTCGACGTTGATTGGATAGATTGATAGCAGCACATCCATTGGCTCCCGCTGCTGTCAATCAAATCCAATGACGTGGCCGCCGGGGGGGTGGGGCCGAGTCGTACACTTGGCGGCTATGGCCGCCGAGTGTATGACACGGGAGCGCACCCGCAAGGTAAATCCCTCAGGAGAGAGCTTCCCAGAGGGGGTTAGCTATTGCGCGAGAACCGCCGTGGGACCCCAGAACAGGAGGATCGGGGCCACTCTGTGCAAAACGAACTGCACAGTGGAGGTAAGTATATGTTTGTTATTTAAAAAAAAAAAAAAAAACTGAACATTTGCAACCACTTTAATTTCTGCCCCCCCATATATTTACGCCAAAAACATAAAACCTTATCACAGTAGTGCAACTTTTATGTAACATAGTGGAATTGTAAAGCTCAAATTATACATATGCATTTTAACTTTAGGAGAGATTTATTCCCCTTTTAACACTACATTGCGATAATCGCAGGAGAAGAAATGGTTTGCGGACATTGTTTGCATAACATTAAGATTAAGGCATCTGTTAAGATAAAAAACAAAAAAAAAAATTGATTAAGGCAGGCTGCCGAAGGCACGTATTATCAGGACAGCGATTTTTTCCACAGGTGCCAACTCACTAGAAATGTGACTTACATAGTTGCCCAGCGTCATTGTTGGAACCCCGGGATTATTCCCAATAGGGAATATTTTATATATTTATACCACACTATATATAAACTTTATTTTTTGATGGTGGGAAGGATCTGGTCCATGGAGAACAGATCCAGACTCCTCAATGCGGCAGCAGATCACTTCAATTAGAGATCTATTGCTACATGGAGAGGAGAGACAGAGCCATCAGGTCTATCCAGGTCTACAATACTGAATGGTAATGGTCTGACATCAATACAGGACGGTTTATGATTATACAGTGTCCTCCTATGGAGAAATCTGTAAAAGCATCAGAAGCCCAGGAGATGATGGTTTCAGTCCCGGGGCTTAGTGCTGGTTCTGTCTGCCACAGCCAGACAGTGGTTCCAGTTTGTACCCCCCACTGGCGGAGTTGGGTACGGTTTTGAAGTGGTACTTGGACAAATGGCCAATATCCCAGTCCCCTAAAACAATGAAAATAAGCCCCCAAAATGAGGAGTTGTCTACAGGTGGATAACAGAAGCTGAAGCCATCTTATTCACATTTATGCAACAGGGAGTCGGTGTCTGTATGCAGATGGCCACCATTTTGTTTTAATATCCCAGTACTGTTTTAAAACGGCACTGGGGACTCATGGTGATAGATGGCATGTGGACAACCAGTTCTGCAGAGGACCCTTTTCTACAATATCAACTCTTTATCCAGGGAGGGGACACCATCAGTTCTTCCACAGTCACATGCTATAATATGGCGGCACAGATGGCAAGCTGAAGGTTATCACATTAAATCATAAAGTCATATAAATGTAGCAGAATAAATAAAAAAGATAAAAGAAGCATGAAAGCAAGCAAGGAAATCATAATGGTAATGTGCCTTCTTTGTGATTGATAGGACAATACTTCGTTATAGGGAAGCTGAGGATCCATTCTCTGTGCATGTTTTTGACCCTTTGTATTTGGCTCCAGAAGACAGAGGACTGGAAAAGACCTTCCTATGAGATATACAATTTCATAGTGCAAACAGATCCGAGCCTTCATGTTAGAGCCTTTCAGCCTAGAAGAAGGAAAATATGACAATTAAGGGAGGTAACATGGAGAGCTGGAGGAGCATTAGACAACATTCATTCTTTATACATTCTTCATTCTTTATACACAACAGTAACTGTAGGACAGTATTTGTTGGAGCAGACACAGCAAAGATCTGACGACCTTGTATTAAAGAGTCACCCAGTTTCCTGTATATTGTATATTCATAAGACTAATGCCCCATACACACAGTCAGAAATTCTGTCAGAAAAAACTTGGATGGTTTTTCCGACGGAATTCCGCTCAAGCCTGGCTTGCATACACACGGTCGCACAAAAGTTCTCGGAACTTTCGACCGTCAAGAACGCGGTGACGTACAACACTACGACGAGCCGAGAAAACAAAGTTCAATGCTTCCGAGCATGTGTCGAATTGTTTGCGAGCATTATTGATTTTTTGCGTGTTCAAATTGCATACAGACGAACGCATTTTCGGATAGGAACTTTTTCCGACCGAAAAATAGAGAACCAGCAAAAGTCCGATGGAGCATACACAGTCGGAATTTCTGACCAAAAGCTCTCATCCAACTTTTGCTGGCAGAATTTCTGATCATGTGTATGGGGCATGGGGATGAACTTCGTGTTCGAGTCGAACCCATGTTCGACTCGAACATCGGCTGTTCGGTCGTTCGCCGAATTCCGAACGTTATGGGCCGTTCGCGCCAAATTCGTGTGGCGCGTCACAGCCCATAATTCACTGCGGCATCGCAGTGCATTGCTGGCTGATGATTGGCCAAGCATGCACTATGACCCGCATGCTTGGCCAATCACAGCGCCGTCGGTAAAGAGAGCTGTAATTGGCCAAAGCCAGGGTGGCTTTGGCCAATTATGGCTCAGGGGGTTTAGAACATGCCCCACACTATATAAGGCCGCCTGCACGGCGACCCTGTGTAGTGTGTTCCGGCGTGCTGAGAGAGAGAGAGAGAGACAGTGTCATTTCATTTGAGTTAGCTAGATTAGGCAGGACAGTCAGTGAGTGAGCTGCACCTACAGTGTATTGTGTATATATATGCATCCCAGGTGTTATATACATACATATATACACACACACACACACACACACACACACACACACACACACACACAGTATTCAGTTAAGCTTGATCCGTTCCTGTTATCTTCCTACTGACAGGCAGGCTTGTCTTGTTACAGTATTTACAGCTACCTGAAGAAAATTGCTGGTGTTCTTTTGATCCTATTAGTACCACAGTCAGGCAGCTAGACTATTTACAGTTAGTGTAGTGCGTCCTGCTCACAATGTTGAGCTAAAACTACAAGTTAGTGTAGTGAGACCTATGCACAGTGTTCATCTAAAGCTACAAGTTAGTGTAGTGCGTCCTGCTCACAGTGTTCATCTAAAGCCACAAGTTAGTGTAGTGCGTCCTGCTCACAGTGTTCAGCTAAAACTAAAAGGTAGTGTAGTGTGTCCTCCTCACAGTGTTCAGCTAAACCTACAAGTTATTTTTTTGCGAGCTCTGCACAGTGTTCAGTTAAAGCTACATGTAGAAGGTTGGTGGTGTTCTCATACTACAGGCAGGCAGTTGATTTTGCTAGCTGAAGGAGAGGCAGACAGTCACAAGTCAATAAAAGAGGGCAAGCAGGCTCTGTGTCTAGTGCTGGTCGTGGAGACGGTGCATCCTCATCAGCACGTGGCTGTGGGACACACTTGGCCTTTTTTTCGGCAGCTGGCAGTGTTGAGCTGCAACATGCGGAAGACTTGGTCGAGTGGATGACCAAGCCTTCCTCAACCTCTCACCCATGCTCAGGGTACTTTGTCTGGCAAAGCAGCGGCCTCTTCCCTCTGCTCAATGTCATCAGTGACTCCTTCCCTAGCCCCACCATGTCCTCCTGAGGAGTCCCTCGAACTGTTTGACCACAGTGTTGGGTACATGGTCCAGGAGGATGCCCAGCGTTTGGAAGGCTCTGATGATGATACTGAGCTAGATGAAGGCAGTAACATGAGCACGGACAGAGGGGGTGCCCAAGAAGGACTGCAATCTCGTAGTCATGCTCCCCCTGCTGCAGCATACTGCCAGGTTTGCTCCAGTGATGAGGAGGGAGGAGATGATGAGGTCACTGACTCAACGTGGGTGCCTGATAGGAGAGAGGAGGAGGAGGCGGCACATCACCAACGAAGCAGGATGCCCTCCAGGGGCCAGCCTAAGGGCAGCACACTGACTGCATCACACTGCAGAGCTCCGCATGTGCAGGGCGCTGCAGTCTCTGCGCTTTATTCAAAAAGTTTTTTGGTGTGGGCCTTTTTTGAGACGAGTGCATCAGATCGCACCGCTGCTATTTGCAACATATGTCTCAAGCGTATCTCACGTGGCCAAAACATCTCCTGCTTGGGTACCACATGCTTGACCAGACATATGTTGACCTGCCATGCAGTTCGATGGCAAGCATACCTAAAAGACCCACACCAAAGAACAAAGAGGACCTCTCCTTGCTCCTCATCAGCTGAGATCTCCAACCCCACTATACCTTCAGTCCTCTCTGAGACCTGCACTGAGAGGAATGAAGGTGTAGAATTAGGTGTGTCACAGCCAAGTACTTGTGGGCAATCTGCTTTTGGTACACCAACGTCAGATTGTACCAGGCAAATTTCCCTGCCCCAGCTGCTGCTCCGCCGAAAGAAGTTTGCTCCCAGCCATCCACATGCCCAGCGGTTGAATGCTAGCTTGGCAAAATTGCTGGCACTTCAACTGCTGCCTTTTCAGTTGGTAGACTCTGCCCCCTTCTGTGAGTTTGTGGAATGTGCGGTTCCTCAGTGGCAGGTACCCAAACACCACTTTTTCTCAAGGAAGGCAATTCCGGCTCTCTACCAGCATGTGGAAGGCAATGTCCATGCCTCGCTGCACAGGGCGGTCAGTGGTAAGGTGCATATTACCGCTGACTCATGGTCCAGCAGGCATGGACAGGGACATTACCTAAGTTTCACGGCGCATTGGGTGACTCTGCTGGCAGCTGGGAAGGATGCAGGACAAGGTGCAATAGTGTTGGAGGTTGTTCCGCCACCACGCCTCCAAAATGCCACTACTAATGATTGTGACACACCTCTTTCCTCCACCCCCTCCTCTTCTTCCTCCATGGCCTCTTCCTGTGCTTTGTCCTCGGAACCAGCGGTGCTCCGTAGGCGTTCAAGGGGCTACTCAAGTACACAGGCCAAAAGATGCCTTGCGGTGCTTGAGCTGGTGTGCTTGGGGGGCAGGAGCCACACTGGGGCAGAGGTTCTGTCAGCTCTGCAGGGGCCGGTTCAGAGGTGGTTGACGCCACGCCAACTTAAGGCAGGAATGGTGGTTTGCGACAATGGCACCAACCTCCTCTCTGCCCTCCGACAGGGACAAATGACCCATGTGCCCTGTTTGGCTCACGTCCTTAATTTGGTGGTGCAGCGGTTCTTGGGCAGGTACCCGGGCTTACAGGATGTCCTGAGGCAGGCCAGGAAAGTCTGTGTGCATTTCCGCCGGTCATATAATGCCAGTGCTCGGCTGGCGGACCTCCAAAAAGGAGTTTAACCTGCCCAAGAACCGCCTAATCTGTGACATACCCACCAGGTGGAACTCAATGTTGGCCATGCTGCAGTGGCTGCACACGCAGCAGAGGGCCATCAATAAGTACCTGTGTGACTATGGCACTAGGACAGGGTCAGGGGAGCTTGTTTTTTTTTCCCCACGCCAGTGGGCCATGATCAGGGATGCATGCACTGTCCTGTCACCATTTGAGGAGGCCACGAGGATGGTGAGCAGTGACAGTGCATGCATCAGTGACACTGTCCCTCTTGTCCACCTGTTGGAGCACACGCTGCGTGGAATAATGGACAGGGCACTTGGGGCAGAACAGAGGCAGGAAGAGGAGGACTTCCTTAGCTCTCAAGGCCTCCTTTATCCAGACAGTGTTCCTTCGTGCCCGCCGATCACACAGGAAGAGGACGAGGAGGAGGATTGTGTCAGTATGGAGGTGGAGCCTGGCACTCAGCATCAGCAGCAGTCTTTAAGGGATCAGTCCCAAGAAACACATGGACTTGTACGTGGCTGGGAGGAGGTGGCTGCGGACCATGTCGTCCTTAGTGACTCAGAGGACTCCGGACCGAATGCCTCTGCAAACCTACGCTGCATGGCTTCCCTGATCCTGCAAAGCCTGCGTAAGGATCCTCGTATTCGTGGTATCAAGGAGAAGGACAAATACTGGCTGGCAACCCTCCTTGATCCACGTTACAAGGGTAAGGTTGCGGACCTTATCTTGCCATCGCAGAGGGAGCAGAGGATGAAACATCTTCGGGAGGACTTGCAGAAAGGTCTGTGCAATGCGTTCCCAGAGACTGGGAGGTTACAAACTCCTGTTTCTGGACAACGTGTTGCTGAGGCTTCGGTCAGTCAAAGAAGGAGCGGTGGAGAAGGTGGCCGTCTGACCGATGCGTTCAGACAATTTTTTGGTCCGCAGCCCCAAGGTATGATCGGTTCCAGCAACCATCACCAGCGTCGGTTTTACATGGTGCAGGAATACCTAGGGGCAAGATCTGACTTGGACACCTTTCCCACCGAAAATCCTCTGGGTTACTGGGTCTTGAGGATGGATCACTGGCCAGAGCTTGCACAGTATGCAACTGAGCTACTGGCCTGTCCTGCATCCAGCGTTTTTTCGGAACGCACATTCAGTGCTGCTGGAGGCTTTGTAACTGATCACAGGGTGCGTTTGTCCACCGACTCGGTCGATCGACTGACCTTCATAAAAATGAATCAGTCTTGGATCACCACCAGCTACCAAGCACCTGATGCTGGTGTAACCGAATAATTTTTTTTGAAATCTCAGATCCCTTCAAAGACTGCCTATGCTGATGCTGAGTGACTATCCTGAGTAATTATCCTCTTCCTCCTCAATGATTACGCTGATAGCTTGTAAGAACATTTTTGGTTCTGGGCGCCACCACCAGTGCCTGAGGCCAAATTTTTCAGCCCCTGTTTAACAGGGGCATGTAATTACAATTTTTGATGCAATACTTTGCAGCAGGGCTCGTTCCTGCGTTCCAACTAGAGTATCAGTGAGGGGTCGCAGTGTTGTGGCACCAGCACCAGTGCCTAAGGCCCAATTTTTCAGCCCCTGTTCAACAGAGGCATGTAATTGCAATTCTTGATCTAATATTTCACAGCAGGGCCCATTTCTGCGCCCACCAAGAGCGAGTGAGGACTTAGTGTTGTGGCACCAGCACCACCAAAGGCCCAATTTTTCTGCCCTTATTCAACAGGAGCATGTAATTACAATTCTTGATCTAATATTTCACAGCAGGGCCCTGTGAGGGCTTACAGTGTTGTGGCCACAACACCACCTAAGGCCCAAATTTCTGCTGAGTATATAGGGCAGGCCCCTACTTTCAAACATCTAACTTACAAACAACTCCTACTTGCAAACGGAAGGAGACAACAGGAAGTGAGATGAAATCTACCCCTAGGAAGGGAAATTCTCCCCTGTAAGAGTTAATATGGGAAAAACATTTTTCCTTTTCACTGATGCTTTCCAATCCTTGTTCCACAAAAAACCCCAAATTTTCAAAAAACATTTGTCATTGGGACAAAAAGTGAGGTGAAATCTTCTGAAGAGGAGCACAGACAGCAAAACAAATGTCACAGGGGTGATAACCCTTCCCTATGTTTTCCAAAAAGCTTAAAAAAAGATTTTTTGGCTGGAGCTAAACACGTTAAAAATGTACCCGTTCAAAATTACAAACAGATTCTACTTAACAAACCTACAGTCCCTGTCTTGTTTGCACCGCCTGTATACTGCTGTTCAGAGTATATAGGGCCTGGGGGCCCCACACCTTTCCTTTTTTTTTAATTTGGGTGCGGGGTTCCCCTTAATATCCATACAAGACCCAAAGGGCCTGGTAATGGACTGGGGGGTACCCATGCCGTTTGTCTCACTGATTTTCATCCATATTGCCAGGACCCGGCATTACATTAAAGCCGCAAGCAGTTTTAAATGACTTTTTTTCCTTTAAAAATGACATTTTGTGCAAGGACTGTTCTAAGCATGGGAAACACGCGCCACTTTACAGGCATACTATAGACACCCCCCAGGTACGATATTTAAAGGAATATTTCACTTTTTTTTTTTACTTTAACCACTTGCCGACCGCCTAACGTATATATACGTCGGCAGAATGGCACGGGCAGGCAGAATCACGTACCTGTACGTGATCTGCCTCCCGCGGGCGGGGGGTCCGATCGGACCCCCCCCCGGTGCCATCGGCGGTCGGCATCTGACTGGGAGCGTCGGGAGGCGAGGGGGAGACCATCCGATCGTGGCCCCCCCCTCGCGATCGCTCCCAGCCAATGGGAATCCTCCTCTGCCTGTGTGTAGTTTCACACAGGCAGAGGATGTGATGTCATCTCTCCTCGGTCTGGCAGTTTCCGTCCAGCGCCGAGGAGAGAAGACATGTAAGTGCACACAACACAAACACACACAGTAGAACATGCCAGGCATACTTTACACCCCCGATCCCCCCCCGATCGCCCCCCGATCCCCCCCCAATCACCCCCCCCCCTGTCACAAACTGACATTAGCAGTATTTTTTTTTTTTTTTTTTTTTTTTTTTTTCTGATTACTGCATAGTGTCAGTTTGTGACAGTTACAGTGTTAGGGCAGTGAATATTACCCCCCTTTAGGTCTAGGATACCCCCCTAACCCCCACTAATAAAGTTTTAACCCCTTGATCACCCCCTGTCACCAGTGTCACTAAGCGATCCTTTTTCTGATCGCTGTATTAGTGTCGCTGGTGACGCTAGTTAGGGACGTAAATATTTAGGTTCGCCGTCAGCGTTTTATAGCGACAGGGACCCCCATATACTATCTAATAAATGTTTTAACCCCTTGATTGCCCCCTAGTTAACCCTTTCACCACTGATCACTGTATAACTGTTACGGGTGACGCTGGTTAGTTAGTTTATTTTTTATAGTGTCAGGGCACCCGCCGTTTATTACCGAATAAAGGTTTAGCCCCCTAATCGCCCGGCGGTGATATGCGTCGCCCCAGGCAGCGTCAGATTAGCGCCAGTACCGCTAACACCCACGCACGCAGCATACGCCTCCCTTAGTGGTATAGTATCTGTACGGATCAATATCTGATCCAATCAGATCTATACTAGCGTCCCCAGCAGTTTAGGGTTCCCAAAAACGCAGTGTTAGCGGGATCAGCCCAGATACCCGCTAGCACCTGCGTTTTGCCCCTCTGCCCGGCCCACCCAAGTGCAGTATCGATCGATCACTGTCACTTACAAAACACTAAACGCATAACTGCAGCGTTCGCATAGTCAGGCCTGATCCCTGCGATCGCTAACAGTTTTTTTGGTAGCGTTTTGGTGAACTGGCAAGCACCAGCCCCAGGCAGCGTCAGATTAGCGCCAGTACCGCTAACACCCACGCACTGTACACCTCCCTTAGTGGTATAGTATCTGATCGGATCAATATCTGATCCGATCAGATCTATACTAGCGTCCCCAGCAGTTTAGGGTTCCCACAAACGCAGTGTTAGCGGGATCAGCCCAGATACCTGCTAGCACCTGCGTTTTGCCCCTCCGCCCGGCCCGGCCCAGCCCAGCCCACCCAAGTGCAGTATCGATCGATCACTGACACTTACAAAACACTAAACGCATAACTGCAGCGTTCACAGAGTCAGGCCTGATTCCTGCGATCGCTAACAGTTTTTCTGGTAGCGTTTTGGTGAACTGGCAAGCACCAGCCCCAGGCAGCGTCAGGTTAGCGCCAGTACCGCTAACACCCACGCACGCAGCATACGCCTCCCTTAGTGGTATAGTATCTGATCGGTTCAATATCTGATCCGATCAGATCTATACTAGCGTCCCCAGCAGTTTAGGGTTCCCACAAACGCAGTGTTAGCTGGATCAGCCCAGATACCTGCTAGCACCTGCGTTTTGCCCCTCCGCCCGGCCCAGCCCAGCCCACCCAAGTGCAGTATCGATCGATCACTGACACTTACAAAACACTAAACGCATAACTGCAGCATTCGCAGAGTCAGGCCTGATCCTTGCGATCGCTAACAGTTTTTTTGGTAGCGTTTTGGTGAACTGGCAAGCACCAGCGGCCTAGTACACCCCGGTCGTAGTCAAACCAGCACTGCAGTAACACTTGGTGACGTGGCCAGTCCCATAAGTGCAGTTCAAGCTGGTGAGGTGGCAAGTACAAGTAGTGTCCCGCTGCCACCAAAAAGACAAACACAGGCCCGTCGTGCCCATAGTGCCCTTCCTGCTGCATTCGCCAATCCTAATTGGGAACCCACCACTTCTGCAGCGCCTGTACTTCCCCCATTCACATCCCCAACCAAATGCAGTCGGCTGCATGAGAGGCATTTTCTTTATGTCCTCCCGAGTACCCCTACCCAACGAACCCCCCCAAAAAAGATGTTGTGTCTGCAGCAAGCGCGGATATAGACGTGACACCCGCTATTATTGTCCCTCCTGTCCTGACAATCCTGGTCTTTGCATTGGTGAATGTTTTGAACGCTACCATTCACTAGTTGAGTATTAGCGTAGGGTACAGCATTGCACAGACTAGGCACACTTTCACAGGGTCTCCCAAGATGCCATCGCATTTTGAGAGACCCGAACCTGGAACCGGTTACAGTTATAAAAGTTAGTTACAAAAAAAAGTGTAAAAAAAAAAAAAAAACACATACAAAAATATAAAATAAAAAAAAAATAGTTGTCGTTTTATTGTTCTTTCTCTCTCTATTCTCTCTCTCTATTGTTCTGTTCTTTTTTACTGTATTCTATTCTGCAATGTTTTATTGTTATTATGTTTTATCATGTTTGCTTTTCAGGTATGCAATTTTTTATACTTTACCGTTTACTGTGCTTTATTGTTAACCATTTTTTTGTCTTCAGGTACGCCATTCACGACTTTGAGTGGTTATACCAGAATGATGCCTGCAGGTTTAGGTATCACCTTGGTATCATTCTTTTCAGCCAGCGGTCGGCTTTCATGTAAAAGCAATCCTAGCGGCTAATTAGCCTCTAGACTGCTTTTACAAGCAGTGGGAGGGAATGCCCCTCCCCCCCCCCAACGTCTTCCGTGTTTTTCTCTGGCTCTCCTGTCTCAACAGGGAACCTGAAAATGCAGCCGGTGATTCAGCCAGCTGACCATAGAGCTGATCAGAGACCAGAGTGGCTCCAAACATCTCTATGGCCTAAGAAACCGGAAGCTACGAGCATTTTATGACTTAGATTTCGCCGGATGTAAACAGCGCCATTGGGAAATTGGGAAAGCATTTTATCACACCGATCTTGGTGTGGTCAGATGCTTTGAGGGCAGAGGAGAAATCTAGGGTCTAATAGACCCCAATTTTTGCAAAAAAGAGTACCTGTCACTACCTATTGCTATGATAGGGGATATTTACATTCCCTGAGATAACAATAAAAATGATTAAAAAAAAAAAAAAAATGAAAGGAACAGTTTAAAAATAAGATAAAAAAATAATAATAATAAAGAAAAAAAAAAAAAAAAAAAAAAAAGCACCCCTGTCCCCCCTGCTCTCGCGCTAAGGCGAACGCAAGCATCGGTCTGGCGTCAAATGTAAACAGCAATTGCACCATGCATGTGAGGTATCGCCGCGAAGGTCAGATCGAGGGCAGTAATTTTAGCAGTAGACCTCCTCTGTAAATCTATAGTGGTAACCTGTAAAGGCTTTTAAAGGCTTTTAAAAATGTATTTAGTTTGTCGCCACTGCACGTTTGTGCGCAATTTTAAAGCATGTCATGTTTGGTATCCATGTACTCGGCCTAAGATCATCTTTTTTATTTCATCAAACATTTGGGCAATATAGTGTGTTTTAGTGCATTAAAATGTAAAAAAGTGTGTTTTTTCCCCAAAAAATGCGTTTGAAAAATCGCTGCGCAAATACTGTGTGAAAAAAAAAAATGAAACACCCACCATTTTAATCTGTAGGGCATTTGCTTTAAAAAAAATATATAATGTTTGGGGGTTCAAAGTAATTTTCTTGCAAAAAAAAATTATTTTTTTATGTAAACAATAAGTGTCAGAAAGGGCTTTGTCTTCAAGTGGTTAGAAGTGTGGGTGATGTGTGACATAAGCTTCTAGATGTTGTGCATAAAATGCCAGGACAGTTCAAAACCCCCCCAAATGACCCCATTTTGGAAAGTAGACACCCCAAGCTATTTGCTGAGAGTCATGTTGAGTCCATGGAATAATTTATATTGTGACACAAGTTGCGGGAAAGAGACAATTTTTTATTTTTTTTATTTTTTTTTGCACAAAGTTGTCACTAAATGATATATTGCTCAAACATGCCATGGGAATATGTGAAATTACACCCCAAAATACATTCTGCTGCTTCTCCTGAGTATGGGGATACCACATGTGTGGGACTTTTTGGGAGCCTAGCCGCGTACGGGACCCCGAAAACCAAGCACCGCCTTCAGGCTTTCTAAGGCCGTAAATTTTTGATTTCACTCTTCACTGCCTATCACAGTTTCGGAGGCCATGGAATGCCCAGGTGGCAAAAAAACCCCCCAAATGACCCCATTTTGGAAAGTAGACACCCCAAGCTATTTGATGAGAGGTATAGTGAGTATTTTGCAGACCTCACTTTTTGTCACAAAGTTTTGAAAATTGAAAAAAGAAAAAAAAATTTTTTTTTTCTCGTCTTTCTTTATTTTCAAAAACAAATGAGAGCTGCAAAATACTCACCATGCCTCTCAGCAAATAGCTTGGGGTGTCTACTTTCCAAAATGGGGTCATTTGGGGGGGGGTTTGTGCCACCTGGGCATTCCATGGCCTCCGAAACTGTGATAGGCAGTGAGGAGTAAAATCAAAAATGTACGCCCTTAGAAATCCTGAAGGCAGTGATTGGTTTTCGGGGTCCCGTACGCGGCTAGGCTCCCAAAAAGTCCCACACATGTGGTATCCCCATACTCAGGAGAAGCAGCTAAATGTATTTTGGGGTGCAATTCCACATATGCCCATGGCCTGTGTGAGCAATATATCATTTAGTGACAACTTTGTGCAAAAAAAAAAAAAAAAAAAAAAAAAATTTGTCACTTTCCCGCAACTTGTGTCAAAATATAAAACATTCCATGGACTCAACATGCCTCAAAGCAAATAGCTTGGGGTGTCTACTTTCCAAAATGGGGTCATTTGGGGGGGTTTTATGTCATCTGGGCATTTTATGGCCTTCAAAACTGTGATAGGTAGTGAGGAGTAAAATCAAAAATGTACGCCCTTAGAAATCCTGAAGGCAGTGATTGGTTTTCGGGGCCCCGTACGCGGCTAGGCTCCCAAAAAGTCCCACACATGTGGTATCCCCATACTCAGGAGAAGCAGCTAAATGTATTTTGGGGTGCAATTCCACATATGCCCATGGCCTGTGTGAGCAATATATCATTTAGTGACAACTTTTTGTAATTTTTTTTTTTTTTTTTTTTTTTTGTCATTGTTCAATCACTTGGGACAAAAAAAATGAATATTCAATGGGCTCAACATGCCTCTCAGCAAATTCCTTGGGGTGTCTACTTTCCAAAATGGGGTCATTTGTGGGGGTTTTGTACTGCCCTGCCATTTTAGCACCTCAAGAAACGACATAGGCAGTCATAAATTAAAGGCTGTGTAAATTCCAGAAAATGTACCCTAGTTTGTAGACGCTATAACTTTTGCGCAAACCAATAAATATACACTTATTGACATTTTTTTTACCAAAGACATGTGGCCGAATACATTTTGGCCTAAATGTATGACTAAAATTGAGTTTATTGGATTTTTTTTAGAACAAAAAGTAGAAAATATCATTTTTTTTCAAAATTTTCGGTCTTTTTCCGTGTATAGCGCAAAAAATAAAAACGGCAGAGGTGATCAAATACTATCAAAAGAAAGCTCTATTTGTGGGAAGAAAAGGACGCAAATTTCGTTTGGGTACAGCATTGCATGACCGCGCAATTAGCAGTTAAAGCGACGCAGTGCCGAATTGTAAAAAGTGCTCTGGTCAGGAAGGGGGTAAAACCTTCCGGGGCTGAAGTGGTTAAGCATCATTAACATCACTGCTCCCGAAAAAACGGCCGTTTTTAAAAGTTTTTTTTGCATTGATACATGTCCCCTGGGGTAGGACCCAGGTCCCCAGGTCCCCAAACCCTTTTTAGGACAATACCATGCAAATTAGCCTTTAAAATGAGCACTTTTTATTTCGTACGTCGAGTCCCATAGACGTAAATGGGGTTCTAATGTTTGTGCGAATTTTCGGTCCGTTCGCAGGTTCTGGTGCGAACCGAACCGGGGGGTGTTCGGCTCATCCCTAATGGGGCATAACAAAGGGAAAAACCCGTTCTGGATGTAGTTGATTTGCTGCAATTTCTGAAGCTTTCCAGCAGTCTTTGATGGACAAAATGGGATTGCCTGGAATTTAAAGGTCCACAACAATCTGCAGATTGGTGTAGTGGTGACCACTTCCACCTTGGGGTCCTTGGTTCAAATCATGACCAGGACATGATCTGCATGAACTTAGCATGTTCTCTCCCTCTGCTTGTGTTTGTTTGCTCCCACACTCCAAAGACATGCTAGTAGGTTAATTGGCTTCTGTCTAAATTGACCCTGGTATGTGTATGTATGCAAGTTTGTATTGTAGGCAAGTTTGTGAGATACGAACACTGGATTGTAAGCTCCTTGGGGCAGAGAGGGATGCGAATGTACTGTATATAAAGCACTTTGTAAAGTTATTGGTGCTATATAAATGTCTGTAATAAATAAATCTATTACACAGCATGAAAATTTTATGGTTTGAAATAAAAATCTCAAACTTATTGTGGGGGTGGGGGTGGGGTGGGGTGAGGGTAATCAGCTTCTAACTTCAGCTTGTTCAAAGAAGCTTTGACAATAAAACCTGGAAGCTGATTGGTTTCTATGCAGAGCTGCACCAGATTTTGCACTCTCCAGTTTTAGTAAATGAATCCCTCAGCATTAAGGATAGGCCCCGGCGTGTTCGCAACCCCATGTGCCCGTGCCCGCCAGGAAGCTGACACCGCACTGTGCTAATCACAGGCAGTGATAAATTTCCCGATCTGTGCAGCCATGGACTAGGAAAATGCCTCACTGCCTGTGATTAGCACAGTGCGGCGTCAGCTTCCTGGTGGGCTTGGGGACGTGAGGTTAAGAAACACGCCCGAGCCCATCCTTACTCAGCATCTTCTTGAAACCTTATGAGTTACATAGTTAGTCAGGTTGGAAAGACACAAGTTCATCTAGTCCAACCAATAATGAATGGGCATGGGCAAAAAAGTCAGAAAGTCCCCTCCTAGGCATAACCTCTGTAGGGCTTCAGTTTTGTAGCAAGCCATAAATCACAAGAGGGGGAGGGATCTGTGTCACATGGTGAATTTCAAGAATTAGATTTTATAGGCAGGACAAAAAATCACATTTTCTGTATCATACATCAGGGGACACAAAGTGTCTTCTTGAATCCTTATAACAGGGATGTCCCAAAACAGTGAACAGAAGGAGAGGACAAAGCAGGAACAAGCCAACAGGCCCTAAAAATCAGGAACTGGAAAGTCTCATGCAGCCTGCAAAACATTGTGACCAAAGGTAGTGTCTTTAGAGCAGGGGTGCCCGACCGCTGGCCCTCGGAAGCCTCTGATGTGGTCCGCCACCTCCTGCTCTTGGATGGCAAACCCAGATCGCAGGCTCCTGACCCACCACCCCCCGAGTGTGAAGAGGGGAGCCTGCGCTAGAGGAAGCAAAGCCAATGCTTCCTGTAGAGAACTGTCTTCTGTCACAGTCGGAGTGATATCAAATGTATTCCGCCTGTGACAGTTGCCTGTCACACTGAAGCTCGGGGATGGCGGTTCGAGAAACCGGAATCTGGTACAGCAGCCACCATGGATACCCCCAGAAATACCAACCAGCAGTATTAATCGGCAGTACCAGACAGCAGTACCCACCACACTTGTGGCCCACGACCGGTTACCAAGTCACTAAAGTGGCCCTCACTCATCAAAAGGTTGAGCAACCCTGCTTTAAAGGCTCTAACATCCACCTGATAAAACTTTGGAAAAGTGTAAGCCAAGCACCATATAGTGGCTTCACAATGATGACAAATAGCCCAGGAGGTACTTACACTCCTGGTAGAATGAGCTGTCGCTGAAAAAAGTCAAACCTTCCCTTTCAAACTGTACGCTTGTGAATTAAGCTGAATGCTATAACAGAAAATATTAGACTTGGAAGCTATGTGACCTCTCTTTGGGCCCTTGGGAAGTACACAAGGGACTGATTAGCGAATTGCGGCCATCAACGTCATGTAAAGCCTAATAGCAAAAACAAAATCCAAAATTTGAAGAGCTTTGTCCCCTGACATCTTAAGCTTCAGACGAAAAGAAGGCAATATATTGTCCTGGTTAAGATGGAAGGCAAAAAAAAGTTGGCGGCTGAATAACCACCTTATGTGGAGTGTCAGGAATGGCTCCTTACAAGAAAGGGCAGACAGTTTCAAAATCTTTAACTATCAAAAGAACTAAAAGGAAGGTTACAAATGGCTTAAACTGAAATTTCTGGAAAACAGAGGAACCAACGGAGATGACACAAAGTCAACGGCGCTCTGACCAGAGGAGCAAAATGCATGACACTGTGTGCAAAGGCACACACCAAGGAAATAGAAGCAATTGCTCTCTGAAAAAAGATTGCCAAGGCCAAAACCTGACCCCTGATAGTCCTCAGAAAGCATTCTTTATGTCCAACAATGCCAGGAAATCCCTTGGCTGTAGAGAGGCCACCACCAAATGCATTAATTCAATTCAGAACTTCTGAACACAAAGAACCAGTTGAGAGGTCTGAGATCCAAAATGAGACAAACATTATTTGGTTTTGAAACCATAAATAGTTTTTTGTTATAACCCACAGAACCTTAGTCTTCTGGAACTGGAATGATCACTCCCTGAGAAAGATGATGATCGAGAGCAAGACACATTTGAAAGATTGAAGCATGGAGGGAAAAGCTCTGAAATTCTAGCTTGTAGCCCACAGCACTGCAGATCCAATCTTGTCCACTGTCTCCACTGCCAAAAATCAGAAAAGGTTTGCAAACGCCCCTTTACCCGAACCAGGGAGGGCATTCCTTTGTTGTGAAGAGGACTTGATCTCCGATTTATTTGGCTTCAGAGCCCAGGGTTCATAACAAAATTGGGAAAGAGATCTTGGCCTAGAAACTGAGGCCTGAGAATTGCAAAAGGAATGCCTTGAGAGAATAGGAGTGGTAGACTCTGACCAGTGTGCTAGTCTTTCTTCTCAAGTGGCTAAATAGCACTCCCACCTCCCAATATTGTTTGCATAAAAATATACAGGTTAGGACCAAGCCAATGTTCCCAATGGAAGGGACACAATGGTCCACATGCCTCTTGCAGGGAAACTCCGACTGAGCCAAAACTGACCAACATTTCAGCCATAGACCTGGGGAAAGTGTGTGGGTCGGCCAGACCCAATAGGGAGGGGGTATGCAGACAATGCATCCGCAGCTGCTGCTAGAGTGCTGAAAGGGGATGGAGCCCTCCTGGCTCCTGCAAAGGTTCAAGGAAGGAAAGGGTGACCCCTGGATGTTGCACATCTATGGTGTTCTGCTACGATGAATGGAGTGACAACCTCAGACTGGACTCTGACCAGGCCACGCCCCCCAAAGCTGCTTATGTGCCCCTAGAGAGGGAGGACAAGAAAGTCATCAGGTGTTCGCCCCAAATGGAATCTCTGTTCGAGCAATCCATCCCAGTGGACAGACTTGGAGCCCTTAACTTGAGTCTTTTGGCAGACTTCCTTTAAAAAACTGGAGCATTGTGCACCGGGCTTGTGAGGATCTGAATGAGGTAAGAGATCACTGAAGACATACTTATCTTCCAAGGGAACACATCTTTTTCAAGTGGATCAAGATCTCTCAGTGGAGAGGAAACCCTGACAGGGTAATTCTAGTCAGCATACCCAAAAAAACAAACACAAAGGCGAGTGTACAGGCTGCCATGATCCTAGCCCTGAAAACCTTTGAGAATGGAACTTGAGAAGCGACAATTTTAAATTAATGCGCACTACTTCCACAGAAAAATTCACAAAGACCTTTTGAGATTGGGGTAAACTCTGACCCTGGGGTTTCTCTGGCACAGGAGTCATTAGAGGAGGAGTCTTCCGGCTCCCCATCTTCTGGTATGAACATATCTGGTATGAACGGGTGGGGGGTTTAAAAGGTGACCTGTCATTGCTCATTTGCTGACTTACTGGGGCGTTGATGTGTTGGATTCCTTTATGCCAGATAACTTCCTCCTTACTCACTCTGGTTTAATTTTGTCCTGGAGATGCCTAAACTGGCATCAGCTTTGACTCATTTTTTTGTTTTTTTCTTCACTGAAGCAGATTCATGCACATTGATTCCTGGACATTTTTGGTCCCTTTTTGGGGCTTTATAGTCTGCTTAATACCATCTCTTTTCTATACACACCATCCCTCTGGCTCATGGATGCCATTGAGTGCATTCTTTCATTCCTGGGTAATCAATTTTTTTTCTTTTTTTGTGCAAAAAAAGAAACTTTTTTTAACATACTTAAGCCCTTTTGAGTTTATTTATACTCTTAATTTATGATCTATATTTCTAATTATAATTTTTCTGTTCATTCAGTTAAATAATTGTCCCATCAGTTGCTATACCTTGTCCACATGATTCAAGTGCATGAAATTGACATTACCAACGCCCCTTCTATTTCATTATTTAATATGTAGGTTTTGGTATGTATTGAGGCTTCTCAGCCCCTTTTTTTCAAAAAAAATTAACTATGATGGTTTCTAAGTTCAGAAACATTTTTTCATTTAAAACAATTTTTTTAGTGTTTACAGACTTCCCTTTATAAGCCCTCTGCAGCCAACTATGTGGCTGGTTGTGGCTATCGCCCCCACTCTGTGGACGTCGTTGGCCTTGCCCCGCGGGCCTGTTGGGGTAAGCTTGTAGTTATGGCAACCTTGGGGAGGTTCTATTTCCATCACATGTCAGCCCTCCTGGGTCGGGGTTGTATCATTGGGTTAATAGGTACTGGGCATTGGGTACCACTCAGAGCAATCGTTCAGTGATGTGTACTATAATACATTATTGCCTGTTTGGGTCTTTTTGTGATTGTCCCTTTTTCTTTCTCAGAGTCGCATTTTTCTGTTATATTCTATTCCCCTGATGAAGCCAATGTTTTGGCGAAACTAGTAGGGAAAAATTGAACTGCTATTACCACTCACCATCAGCGATAGTGGTCAACAGAAAACACAATACAGTGTACCACTTCTATAGTGTGGTTTAATTGTTTGATTTTTTAAACTTATAGCAAAAATATATCAATTTTATTACAACATCTACTGTGTTAAGTTGTTGCTGGCAGTGCTATAATCCCTCTCCCCCTTTCTGTTCCCCTTTATATTTAATTCCGGGATGAGGTGCCTTATCTACTAGGACATACTAACCATTATTCTCCTTTGTTCGTACATGAAGTTGGGGGCGGAGCATTTGGCCCCTCCCCACCTCGGGGGGTATAAATGGAGCCTGACATGGCAGTCTTTTTCACTCACATCACGAGTCTGCACACACCGGCTGCACCTCCAGGAGGGGAAGGTTTCACATTACACTCGGGTCATTTATGCTACTTTTTAGCACATTTGTTTGCCTTTTCCTTAAACCCCCGCCCTTTCCCACTCACTGTGCACTCTGCACATCACTGGTCCAACAATTTTTCATACTTTTTAATGCATTAATACTAATTTATTGCCCTTTCAGTCCCACAGCATATACCAACATTTACTTCATGCTGGTCCCCATACATTTATATGTGTACCAAATACTGCAGGAAGTTCACCTGTATTTCCAGGGTCCCTCTGATATTATATATATATATATATATATATATATATATATATATATATATATATACACACACACACACACACACACATATATATACATACATACAGTGGGGATGGAAAGTATTCAGACCCCCTTAAATTGTTCACTCTTTGTTATATTGCAGCCATTTTCTAAAATCATTTAAGTTCATTTTTTCCTCATTAATGTACACACAGCCCCCCATATTGTACACACAGCACCCCATATTGTACACACAGCCCCCCATATTGTACACACAGCACCCCATATTGTACACACAGCACCCCATATTGTACACACAGCACCCCATATTGTACACACAGCCCCCCATATTATACACACAGCACCCCATATTGTACACACAGCCCCCCATATTGTACACACAGCACCCCATATTGTACACACAGCCCCCCATATTGTACACACAGCACCCCATATTGTACACACAGCACCCCATATTGTACACACAGCCCCCCATATTGTACACACAGCCCCCCATATTGTACACACAGCACCTCATATTGTACACACAGCACCCCATATTGACAGAAAAACACAGAATTGTTGACATTTTTTGCAGATTTATTAAAAAAGAAAAACTGAAATATCACATGGTCCTAAGTATTCAGACCCTTTGCTCAGTCTTTAGTAGAAGCCCCTTTTGATCTAATACAGCCATGAGTCTTTTTGGGAAAGATACAACAAGTTTTTCACACCTGGATTTGGGGATCCTCTGCCATTCCTCCTTGCAGATCCTCTCCAGTTCTGTCAGGGGGGATGGTAAACGTTGGTGGACGGACATTTTTAGGTCTCTCCAGAGATGCTCAATTGGGTTTAAGTCAGGGCTCTGGCTGGGCCATTCAAGAACAGTCACGGAGTTGTTGTGAAGCCACTCCTTCGTTATTTTAGCTGTGTGCTTGGGGTCATTGTCTTGTTGGAAGGTAAACCTTCGGCCCAGTCTGAGGTCCTGAGCACTCTGGAGAAGGTTTTTGTCCAGGATATCCCTGTACTTGGCCACATTCATCTTTCCCTCGTCCTGTCCCTGCAGCTTAAAAACACCCCCACAGCATGATGCTGCCACCACCATGCTTCACTGTTGGGACTGTATTGGACAGGTGATGAGCAGTGCCTGGTTTTCTCCATACATACCGCTTAGAATTAAGGCCAAAAAGTTCTATCTTGGTCTCATCAGACCAAAGAATCTTATTTCTCACCATCTTGGAGTCCTTCAGGTGTTTTTTTTTTAGCAAACTCCATGCGGACTTTCATGTGTCTTGCACTGAGGAGAGGTTCCGTCGGGCCACTCTGCCATAAAGCCCCGACTGGTGGAGGGCTGCAGTGATGGTTGACTTTCTACAACTTTCTCCCATCTCCTGACTGCATCTCTGGAGCTCAGCCACAGTGATCTTTGGGTTCTTCTTTACCTCTCTCACCAAGGCTCTTCTCCCCAGATAGCTTTTCATGTGACAACACTGCAGAAATGACACTTGGCTACAATGTAAAGTAGTGAGTGTACAGCTTGTATAACAGTGTAAATTTGCTGTCCCCTCAAAATAACTCAACACACAGCCATTAATGTCTAAACCGCTGGCAACAAAAGTGATTACACCCCTATGTGAAAATGTCCAAATTGGGCCCAAAGTGTAAATATTTTGTGTGGCCACCATTATTTTCCAGCACTGCCTTAACTCTCTTGGGCATGGAGTTCACCAGAGCTTCACAGGTTGTCACTGGAGTCCTCTTCCACTCCTCCATGACGACATCACGGAGCTGGTGGATGTTAGAGACCTTGCGCTCCTCCACCTTCTGTTTGAGGATGTCCCACAGACGATCAATAGGGTTTAGGTCTGGAGACATGCTTGGCCAGTCCATTACCTTTACCCTCAGCTTCTTTAGCAAGGCAGTGGTCATCTTGGAGGTGTGTTTGGGGTGGTTATCATGTTGGAATACTGCCCTGCAGCCCAGTCTCTGAAGGGAGGGGATCATGCTCTGCTTCAGTATGTCACAGTACATGTTGGCATTCATGGTTCCCTCAATGATCTGTAGCCCCCCCAGTGCCAGCAGCACTCATGCAGCCCCAAACCATGACACTCCCTCCACCATGCTTGACTGTAAACAAGACACACTTGTCTTTGTCCTCCTCACCTGGTTGCCCCCACACACGCTTGTCACCATCTGAGCCAAATAAGTTTATCTTGGTCTCATCAGACCACAGGACATGGTTCTAGTAATCCATGTCCTTAGTCCTTAGTCTGCTTGTCTTCAGCAAACTGTTTGTGGGCTTTTTTGTTCATCATCTTTAGAAGAGGCTTCCTTCTGGGACGACAGCCATGCAGACCAATTTGATGCAATGTGCGGCGTATGGTCTGATCACTGACAGGCTGACCCCCCCACCCCTACAACCTCTGCAGCAATACTGGCAGCACTCATACGTCTATTTCCCAAAGACAACCTCTGGATATGACGCTGAGCACGTGACCTCAACTCCTTCGGTCAAACATGGCGAGGCCTGTTCTGAGTGGAACCTGTCCTGTTATACCGCTGTATAGTCTTGGCCACCATGCTGCAGCTCAGTTTCAGGGTCTTGGCAATCTTCTTATAGCCTAGGCCAGTGATGGAGAACCTTGGCACCCCAGATGTTTTGGAACTACATTTCCCATGATGCTCATGCACTCTGCAGTGTAGTTTAGCATCATGGGAAATGTAGTTCCAAAAGATCTGGGGTGCCAAGGTTCGCCATCACGGGCCTAAGCCATCTTTATGTAGAGCAACAATTCTTTTTTTTCAGATCCTCAGAGAGTTCTTTGCCATGAGGTGCCATGTTGAACTTCCAGTGACCAGTATAAGAGAGTGAGAGCGATAACACCAAATTTAACACACCTGCTCCCCATTCACACCTGAGACCTTGTAACACTAACGAGTCATGTGACACCGGGGAGGGAAGATGTACATTGTAGCAAAGTGTCATTTCTTAAATGTTGTCACATGAAAAGATAGAAGAAAAGATTTACAAAAACGTGACTGAGGGGTGTACTTACTTTTGTGAGATACAGTAATTTATATACACATACATACACACACACACTCCTTTACTATATTTACAACATGCATATCAAACGCTGCAGTAAGCTCACCTGTATTCGCAGAGTCTTTCTGATATACATATATACTCTTTTAATACTCTTGCAGTTCATGATCATGGACAAGGGGGGCCCTCTAGGGACATTCGTACTTACACCTATCAATGCCATGTCAGTACTCCGCTTGTTCCCCCGATGGGGTTACCTTTTGCTCCGCCTCCTCAGCTCCCATGTTGGATGTTGCTGCCGCCACCGGTGGAGTCAGCGATCTGATGAGCTGGCCCACGCCCAGCGCTGAGTATGGGGCCCTACAGTTTGACCCCCGATGACGACTCACCTTCCTGCCTATATTATGCTACATACATTCATTTGATTTACTACTTGTATTATAGATATAGAAAAGCATTTACCCCTGAAGAGCGAGCGCGATCTCGCGAAACGTGGTCGGGTACTACCGATGCTTGCACATTTCTCTGATGTTTATAATTGGTATATACTGTTTACCATGTATGTGGACTGACCCATGTTCACATTGTATGCATATTTTATCGGCCTGTATTCATTGCTGTTGTATCTTACATGCGCAACAAATTGTAATACATCTACTTTTTTACTATCATGATATGTTTTTTGGCTTACCATATTCACCTCATATGTATCTTCATCCAAAAAAGCAGTAGTAGACATTGCAGCAGTCCTCTAAACAGAAGCACAAGAAATGTAATATAACTCATCAGTTCTGGATGTGGTGGTTGCATTTGTTTTACATTTTGTCAAGCCAAAAATATTTACTGAAAGTAGAGTAAAATGCCTGTTGGTCCTGCCAGAAACCATTACCATTTGTCATTTCCTGGGCACCAGACATTTCATTTTTAGTCTTCCAAGGTATCCTTTTGAACTACAGAGCACCACCATATTAGGGAGAAGAGGAGTGTCAGGAAAGCTGCACTCAAACTCATGTTTAACCACTTGCCGCCCGCCATATAGCAGAATGACGGCGGCAAAGTGGTTTCAATATTCTGACCGGACGTCATATGACGTCCCCAGGATATTAAGCCGCTGCGCGCCCCTGGAGGTGCTCATAGCGTCGATCGTTGTTGGGGGGTGTCAGTCTGACACACTGCAACTCCGATCTAGGTAAAGAGTCTCTGACGGAGATCAGCCGTGTCCAATCACGGCTGATCACAATGTAAATAGGAAGATCGGTGATCGGCTTTTCTTCACTCATGTCTGACAAACGCGAGTAGAGGAGAGCCAATCGGCTGCTCTCCTGACAGGGGGGTCTGTGTTGATTGTTTATCAGCACAGCCCCCCCCCTCGGATCTCGCCCAGGACCACCATCATGCCGCCCAGGACCACCAGGATGGCCATCCACACTGGACCACCAGGTATGCCCCCCCCTAGACCCACAATACCAAAATGTGCCCAGGCAGCTGCCAATCAGTGCCCACTTACAATGCCTACCGCTGCCAGTGCCACCAGGGATGCCTATCAGTGCCGCGTATCAGTGTCCATCAGTGCCATGTATCAATGCCCATCAGTGTCCAGCAGTGCCGCCCATCAGTGCCACCCATAAGAGCCCATCTTTGCAGCCTTTCAGTGGCCATCAGTGTCGCCCATCAGTGCCCACCAGTGACACCCCTGAGTGCCACCTATCAATGCCCATCAGTGCCGCCTACCAGTGCCCAGTGCCGCATATCAGTGCCCATCATCAGTGCCCGCTCACTGGTGCCGCCTTATCAGTGCCCATCAGTGAAAGAGAAAAACTTACTTATTTACAAAATTTTATAACCGAGTACAAGTACTGATACTTTTTTTCAAGTACTCGCCGATACAGATTGCCGATACTTTTTTTTTAATGTCACGTGACAGTGTTTATTTTTAATTTTTAAACAATGCTTTCTTTTTTTTCTTTTTTTAGGGGGGGGGGGGGGACGGGGGGACGGTGTCTGTGTGTTTTTTTTATTTACATTTTTATTATTTTTTACAATAATATTTTTTTCTATTATTTATTGCATTATGGACAGAGGAAGAGGGGGACAGCAGAACGGAGGGGGACAGAGGAAGAGGGAGGGACAGCGGAACGGCGGGGGACAGCAGAACGGAGAGGGACAGCGGAAGAGAGGGGGACAGCAGAACGGAGAGGGACAGCGGAAGAGAAGGGGACAGCAGAACAAAGGGGGACAGAGGAAGAGAAGGGGACAGCAGAACAGAGGGGGACAGAGGAAGAGAAGGGGACAGCAGAACAGAGGGGGACAGAGGAAGAGAAGGGGACAGCAGAACAGAGGGGGACAGAGGAAGAGAAGGGGACAGCAGAACAGAGGGGGACAGAGGAAGAGAAGGGGACAGCAGAACAGAGGGGGACAGAGGAAGAGAAGGGGACAGCAGAACAGAGGGGGACAGAGGAAGAGAAGGGGACAGCAGAACGGAGGGGGACAGAGGGGGAGGGGGGACAGCGGAACAAAGGGGGCATGGAGGAGGATGAGGTGACAGTCAGCAGTGATCGCGTGTGGGGGAGTTACAAGCACCGATCACCGCTGTATGTCACTGAAGCAGCTGAAAGCCGCTGGGGGAGAAGCTTGTAACTCCCCCATGCGCCGATCACTGCTGACTCTCAAGGTATCGGGGGAAGCATCGGGAGCATTTGCCCGAGTACAAGTACTTGGGCAAATGCTTGGTATCGGTGCTGATACCGATACTAGTATCGGTATCAGGACAACCCTACCGAAAGCTGAAACTTGGTCTTGGCAGGAACGTGTATAAGTGCCCAGTATGGAAGTGGTTAAAGGAATGCGCATAGAACTGTGCATAGAATGAGGACCCTGCGCACAGCTATACGAGCACGTGTACATAATGTGTGCTGCATGTGCGTGAGCGGCTGGACTTTGGCACCCAGATGCCTATTTAAAGTGATTGTAAAATCTTGTTTATTATTTTTTTAAAATAACAAACATGTTCTACTTACCTCCTCTGTTGCAGTGGATTTGCACAGAGCAGCCCCGATCCTCCTCTTCTGGGGTCCCTCTTCTGCGCTCCTGGCCCCTCCACTCCTGTTGAGTGCCCTCACAGCAAGCAGCTTGCTATGGGGGCACCCGAGCCGAGTCCCTGTGTCCATTCAGACACTGCAACTTGGCCCCGCCCCCTCTCTCTCCG
The DNA here is from genome assembly GCF_042186555.1 of Aquarana catesbeiana. NCBI lineage: Eukaryota > Metazoa > Chordata > Amphibia > Anura > Ranidae > Aquarana > Aquarana catesbeiana. The sequence continues at coordinate 808,224,231 of NC_133325.1, read as the reverse complement.
GATTGGCTGACTGACTTTGACAGCAACCCGAGCCAATGGAGCCGCGCTGCTGTCTCAGCCAATGAGGAGGAGAGTCCTGGGCAGCTGAGACACTCCTGTAACATCGCTGGATAAAGATGGGGCTCAGGTAAGTATTAGGGGGGCGAGGGGGGGCTGCTGTACACAGAAGGTTTTTGTATCTTAATGCTATAGAATGCACCTTCTGCCATTACAATAACTTTAAAGCCATACAGGACTCTGGATCATTCTTGATTAACAAGAGCACATGGGAAACAGCTGGCATTGTAAAAAAAAAAAAAAAAAGTACAGTTGGTAGCACGCCCCCTCCACCCCCATCCCCCCCTGCAGGTACTTAAAGCCTCTACCATGTCCTCCAAGCCAGAAAGGGAACCACCATCTCCAGCCAACCCACAGTACCCCCAAGGAGATTGCCCCAGCAATGCATGTATAATGCCACCAACAGTTTGAGGGAGAAGTAGGGGGTGAGGAAAAGGGTTCCAAGAGTTGACCCAGTATTAAAAGAGGGCCTGGATGGAACGAGGAGAACCCCGCAGGGCTGACAATCCCTAGGAGGACTTGCTTACCACACCGCGCCCGGAAGGTAGAGGGGAGCACTATTTACCATTTCCATGGAGGGTGCAGGTGACACTACATAGACAGGTCCGCCTCCCGCCGACGTGGGGGCTGTCAAGCATAGTAGCGTTGGGACACCCCGGTTCAGAATAGGGCTTTCACAGCCAACCCAGCGCATAGCTAAAGATCTGCATGCGCTCGCTGGCCAGAACTGCGTGACGACTTGATATAGATTATCCAGCCTGTCACCCAGCCTGACTGCTGATTGAAGATCTCTGCAGGAAAAATCCCAGGAAAGAAATAAAAAGAAATAATTATGAAACCACGTGTCCCAGCAGGGATCTAGGTCCTTACTCTTGAAAGTAGTGGGCAGAAATAATAGGATTTTCTACTTACCGTACAATCTGTTTCTCTGAGTTCATTGACAGACACAGCCTTCTTTATTCAGAACCATAGGGTTATATCATCTCCGCAGGAGTAGGACTAGGTAGAACAAAAAACAACCCCTGGCTATGCCCATAGGCTGTCCTCCATCAGTATATAACCCCCTACCTGCTCTAGGTATTCAGTTTAGTAGCAAGCACTAATAGAAGTATCAAAAAACTCTATAGAGGAGCGGGTGTGTCCGTCATTGAACTCAGAGAAACGGATTTTACGGTAAGTAAAAAATCCTATTTTCTCATTCGTTCATTGACAGACACAGCCGTCTTTATTCAGAACCATAGACGTCCCAAAGCAGTGCTAAACACGAGGGGTGGGACAACGAAAAATCCCAAGGCTAACACAAGAGCCAACCAGGTAACAGGAGCTTCACACAGGACAAGCTGGAACCCAACCTGAACGATACCCCTTCAAGAGGGATTAGACCCTCTTAGCAGCAGCTTGCAAAAAACTTGCGGCCATAAGAGGCATCCACAGAAGCCAACCCATCCACTTCGTAAAACTTGGGCAGATAAGGCAAATTCCTTGGGATGTGTTGACCAGGGACACAAGAAAGGCAACACAATGTTCTTGTTCAATGGAAACCCAAGGACGGAACTATAGAAAAGGGCGAAGCACCACCTAAACCTGGGTAACGTGAACGAGAAGATAACGCCACCATTTTCGACACCCTGCAAGCAGTAGTGAAAGCCACCAAGAGGCCACCTTCCGAGACAGAGTAAGCAGTGGAACCTCCTGATATTTTGAGAGGGGGAGAGAGAGCGGCTCCTGGAGAACCGAAAACACTAAGTTCAGATCCCACGGTGGTACAAGAAAACTGCACCGGTGGAAACAGACGTCTAACCCCTTGAATAAAGGTACGCACCAGGGAGTGAGAGACCAGGGGATGCTGAAGACGACCACCCAGGCTGACACCTTGCCCTCGATGGTACTCGAGGCGCATTCCTGCTCAACCCCCCATAAAGGGGGGGGGGGGGGTCGGAATTGGAGCCACCTAGAAAGAACAAGGATGAATGCCCAGTGATTCACACCAGGATATATGCGCTCTCCATAGTTGGAGGTAAGAACCTCCTAAAAGATGTACTCCCTTAGCCATCAACAGTGTCAGAACTGCTACACCTGGCTCAACACAGCCAAGCCGTTAAAACCAGTGACTCTAAAGGCAGGATGGAAGAACGGCCCTGGGACCATAGATCCTTCCTGAGAGGCAGTCGACAAGGAACGCCAGCGACCAGGCGTACCCAGACCGACTGGACCCATCCGGGGATAATAGAATGACCGGAACCCCCGCAGCCGTGATCTTGCGTAAAAGCCACAACAGAAGCTGGAGAGGAGGAAAGGCGTAGGGCAAACGTCACTGGCCCCCATGGACCACCAGAGCTGCCAGAGCAACCTATGACCTTACCAGAAACCTTAGTACCGTCCAGTGAACCAGGACACCAAGATAACTACCTCATGAGTGTCCCAGCAGGAACAAACCCGATGAAACATGGCCTGGTGATGGGCCCATCAGTGGTCCAACCCTCGCCAATGGAGGTATTCGCCTGTCAGTATTCCACTCCTGGAATGTGTACACCGGAAAAGGGCCGGAAGAAACGTTCTGCCCACCGTGGAATACTGGCAACAGCCAGGGCCATCAACAGCCTTTTAGACCCGCCCTGGTGAAGGGCATAAGCCAACGTGGTTGCCTTGTCCGACTAGAACCGTACCGGGAGCCCCCGAAGTCCATCTGTCCATGATCCAGACCTAGCCTGATCGCTCGAAGTTCCAGGATATTACCTGGCAGTCTGGATTCCACCAGCGTACAATGACCCTGATCAGAGCTCAGTCCCAGGACATCCTACCCGGACCGACTGGCATTGGTGGTCACCCGGTTCAATACAAGGGGATAAAGGATTTATCCCGTCGAAGAACCGGAGAGCGAGCCCCCAGACCAGGGAACCCTGGTTTTCTAACTCAGCCGAATCGGATTGTCCCGAGACATCGGGCATTTGTCTAATGCCAGGATCTCCCCAAAGGGAGCTTGTATGGAACTGTGCAAACTGAATAGTTTCAAAAAGGAAGAAAACACGCTGGCCAGAGCTGAAGCTCGGGCTCAGATAATCCGACGTTTTGGAAGGGCCCAAGCAGACTTCAGATAATATAGATGCCTACGGAAATCAGTCAAGGTCTGTACAGAAACTACATTGTCCCTCGGGGTAGTCGAGGAGTGGGAGAAGAAGATCGTCCAGGCAGCCAGGACCGCAAACCCCCACTGATGTAACCACGCCCGATCTGGGGCCAACACCTGGTGAATACCCGAAGAGTGGTGGCCAGACTATGCGCTGATCATGCGCCGCACCCACAGAAAAAACGGAGGAAGTGCTGGAGTCGGGCACATAATGGAATGCGTAAACAAGCATTCGTGATGTCGATATAAACCAGAAGGTCCCCATGATGAAGGGGTGCTACCGCCGTGCTAACGGACTCCATCCTGAACTTCTGTACCCACACAAGGCAGGTCAGGGCCTTAAACTGTACCCGATGCGGGAACCGTGACAACCACACTCTGCAGCAACAGAGCACATCCCCCCCACGGAAAACAGCAAGTGGTCCGGCAGCAGACGCCCATTGGAAGCAGGGTAGCCTTCAAAATACCTGTCTAAGCACCACTGAGGAGACCTTAGAAGATCAGCAACCAGGGAACTGCGGCCAAGAGACATAGCTGACATACTGCAACGCCTAGACCAACAGGTCCGGCAATGCAGCAAAGGCAGGGGGATTCCGTTCCCTCTCCAGATATGACAGCTGGACCTTTAGAAGCCAGATATTCCTCCATTGGAACCATGGTTGCCTTGAGCAGCCTAGAGACAGGGAGGTTCACTACTGGTGGAATAGACCCCTTCTGAAGGAGGGACCTCCCAAATGAGTACCTCACAGCAAGAGTTTTTTTTTTTTTTGGAAACACAAATGCACTCTAGATCCTCCCAGTCTTCAAGGACATTATTGCCAAGATAAGAGGGAAAAGGGAATGCTTTCGCTGCGCAAGACGGCTTATGAAGGTATCGGCTTTTTTGTGCCCTACTTTTAAAAAACAAATTTCTTCAGCAGTTTAGGCCAATATGTATTCTACATGTTTTTTACAAAAAAAAAAAAAAATTGCAACAAGCGTATATTGATTGGTTTGTGCGTCTAAAAAATAGGGAATAGATTTATGGCATAGTAATGGCGGCGATATGTGATTTTTATCGTGGTTGCGACATTGCGGCGGACAGATAGAACACTTTTGACACATTTTTGGGACCATTGACATTTATAAAGCAAACAGAGCTATAAAAATGCACTGATTACTGTGTAAATGTCACTGGCAGGAAAGGGGTTAACTGTTCCTTGTGAGTGTTTCTTACTGTGGGGGGATGGGACTAACTAGGGGAGGGGACATATCGCTGTTCCTACTTACTAGGAACAAACGATCTGTCTCCTCTCCCCTGTCAGAACAGGGTTTTGTGTGTTTACACACACACAAATCCCAGTTCTGGCTCTCGTGCCTGTGATCGCGGGTGGCCGGCGGCGATCACGCCCACCAGGTCCCCCGCCGTGCAGCAGGCGTGCGCACCTGCTATGGCTCCTAAAAGGGGAAGACGTACCTGTCTTGTCACCTGAGGCCAGGTGACAGATGCACACCGTTGGAGTCAGCAGTGCACCTCAAAGGTAGCGGATCCTACGGCTGACTGCTGCAAATGGAGCTCAGGGTAGTTCAGGAAAGCAGGTCCACTGGAGCACCAACACAGATCCCATTGGGAGCTAGAGCATAGTATTCCCCAGGGCGCGGAGTCTAATTCCCTGTACACACGGTCGGATTCTCAGACGGAAAATGTTCGATGGGAGCTTGTTGTTGGAAATTCCGATCGTGTGTAGGCTCTATCGGACATTTTCCATCGGAATTTCAGTCACACAAAATTGGAGATCTGGATCTCAAATTTTCCGACAACAAAATCCATTGTCGAAAATTCCGATCGTGTGTACACAATTCCGACGCACAAAGTTCCACGCATGCTCAGAATCAAGCAGAAGAGCAGCACTGGCTAATGAACTTCATTTTTCTCGGCTCGCCGTACGTGTTGTACGTCACCGCGTTCTTGACGTTCGCAATTTCCGACAAGATTTGTGTGACCGTGTGTATGCAAGGCAAGTTTGAGTAAACATCCGTTGGAAATAAATCCAGGATTTTGTTGTCGGAATGTCCGATCGTGTGTACAGGGCAATAGGAGCCAGCAGGTTTTCACCAGAGCCTCTAGTGGTGAGGATGGACTGTGCTGCAACTGGCTCCAGGTCGTGGCCCCCAGAGTCTCCCGGCTCACGGTAGGCTACTGGAGGAATAGAGAGGAAGCAGAAGTGCAGGACAACAAGGGATAGTCGGGAGATAAAGCCAAAGGTCGGTGCAACAAGCAGGCAGGGATAGTCAAAAAGAAAACAATATTGATCAGCAAGGCTTGGCTGCAGTGCACAGGTTAACCACTTGCCGACCAGCCGCTGTCATGATCCCGCAAACCCTCGTAGCTATACGTCGGCTCCTGTAAGCTGATAGCAGGCGTGCGGGGGTGCCGATGCTCGTGGCCGGCAGTTGCGATGATCGCAGGCACGGGAGACAGAACAGGGGCGTGTGTGTGTAAACACACAAATCCCTGTTCTGTGAGTAGAGGAGAGGCAGATCGTGAGTGTGACAGACCTAGCCGGGAGAGAGACTTTTGGAGGGGACTGAATGCTAGCCTCTTGCCGACCGATCGTGGGCCCTGGCATTTGGGGGAACGGTGCTCTTTGTGAGCTGTATGCCTGGGGACCCTTGAGGTGGTATTACTGTGGATTCGGGTCCTGGTCCCCCAGGACACACAAACTCTGGGAACCCTGGATTTGCCATATTAGGAATAGTGGCTGATTCATAATGCTGGGACAAATACAGTTAGGAGATGCTGATGTCAATTCCAGCCACCTGTCTGTCTGTTGCCTGCTAGAATGTGTATTGTACATAAGTCTAGTATGGGATGCAAGAGTCATTAGATCCCCTTTTTTTTTGTGTTAATTAACTCTGCTATTGTGATAATGTTGATTGGGTTTTCTAAGCTACAAGACGGCCAGTCTGGCCTAAAGGTCATGTCTGAGTCATCTAGGCTGTCTAAAGGGATTAGTTAATTAGCCCATGTTAATTAGGTTTCTGGTCACAGGTGTATGTTCAGAGTAATATGAGCAGGAGGTATACACCTCCTCTTTTACTGTATAAAAGAGCCTGTATTCCTTTCAATAAAAGAGATTCCTGGTTGAACTTACATACAGCCTGCCTGGTGTTTGTTCTGAGCTATCATAACTGGATTAGAACGGCACATAGCTGTAGTTCTAGTCCCGGAGCATCGGATGACCGAACCATCAGATGTTGCGATCTGCAGTCTGATTCTATAGCAGCAGAGGAGTGTCGGGAGAGTGGAACCGAGCGAGCAAGGGGCTTGTTACATTGGTTGGCAGCTGTGGGATTTGCTCTCCAGTTACTGGGACACTCCAAACCAGCCTGCAGGAGAGCCACACTGAAAGACTTACTTGAGAGCCATGGAGGGAATGGTGGGATTGTGCTTCCTTGCTGTGAGAAGGAAGGTTGCGAGAGATGCAGATACAGCACAGAGGACCAGTATCAGAGCAGGTCCTGCTGGGATGGTTTGATTCTATCCGCTGCGAACTCTGGAAGGAAGCGCTAGCCCGTGAGCAGCGAAACCAGGGAAAAGTTCTCCCCTCCATCCATGTAAGGTATTGGTCGCAGTATGAAGTGCGAATGCTGTTATTGGGGGAACAGTCGAACCAGGAGTGGACCGCCGAGTTAAGCAGGCTGATCCTGGCAGAAATGCGGTTGGACGAGAGCTACAGAGCCCTCCAGTGGTATGTAGCCCAAGTGCGCCCGTGGACAGTGGATGACAGCCCCACAGAAGGCTTTGACTACGATGGCCCGGGATGGCCATACTGGAGGCTGTCCAGGGACCCTGACTTTGGGAGTGATCGGGAGTGGCGTTTGGAGGAAATAATGAAGCACAGAGAGCGGAGACTGAATGTCTCGGAAGTGCACTGGGCACAGGAAGATTTGGAGTTTCTGGCCGTTCAGGAATGGGAGCTTGAGATGGCCTACAGACAGCTGCTAGACTCTGCTCAGCAGCAGGGTGGGGCTCCCTTTGCCTGGGACTATCAGGAAATACCAGTTGACAACTCTGAAATCCTGGCTGAAGAGTTGACAATGTGGCAGAGTAACAGTGTGCTTTGCCAACCTGCCCCCGCAGCTTTGGAGGCGGAGGTCTTATGGCAGATGCAGCAAGTGCTGACTGACCTTGATGAACCTGTTTCTGCATTGGATGATCTTGGGTGGAGGAATGTGCCTGTCCAGCAGAATGCCAGAGAATCGGTAGTGGAAAATCTGGAGATCGCTATCCCCAAAGCTCAAGTGCTGACAACGGGGCAGAGCTCTGCTAATCTCTGCCCAGCACTGATAGCATCTTCTGGGTTCCAGGGACAGGAGATAGTGAACCTTTATCCCCAGACACCAGTTGCAGAGACAGGGGATTTGATAGACTTTTCTGCTGAGGAAGAACAACCTGGTGAGCCTCCAGCAGAAGAAGAGCTGTTATTAGGGCCAAACTTCACTGTGTTCTGCCCAGCACCAACAGAAGTATCTGTGAAGTTACAAGGAACTTCCCCAGCTGAAGCACTAGCAACTGGACAGAGGGTCCAAGATCTCTGCCCTACACCTGCGGCGGTTCCGGAGGCTCAGGGTGAGAAGGAGGTGGTCACTTCCCAGCAGCAGATCAGGATACAGGGGGAGAAGGGAGAGGAGGTGTTCGTCCTCCCTCCCCAACAGTTGGCCAGGGTGGAGGAAGTGGTCTTTCCTCCCCAGCAAAGATCCATGCACCTGGGAGACAGTACCACAGACATATCGTCCCAACATCCAGATGGGGGAATGGAAAAGGAAGCAGCCGGCTCACCTCCCCAATGGCAGCTACACAGTTTGGGAATGGAGGAAGCCAGCCTCCTACCCCAATGTTTAGCTGGAGCGAAGGATGCGGAGTCCTCAGCAGAAGTGCTGGCAACAGGGCAGAGTGCTACCAACCTCTGCCCAGCACTGGCAACAACTACAGTGTTCCAGGGAGGCGGGGCAGTTGGCCTCCTTCCCCAACAGTTAGCCGGAGCAGATGGTGTGGGGTTTCCAGCAGAAGGGCTGGCAACAGGGCCGAATACTGCTGGACTCTGCCCTCAACTAACAGGATGGATGGATTTCCTGTGAAGGTGGATGGGACTTCAGTCTCCACCTGTATACTCCAGGGATGCTTGGCAGTCGGCCCAGATCCCCAACAGCATGACGGAGTGAGCCCAGACACCCTGTCTTCTCTCCAGCGGCAGAAAGGACTCCAGGGAGAAGGGCCAGTCCAGGCCTCTCCCCAGCAGCAGATATGTTCTCTGAGAGAGGCAGAGGATGGCTGGGTGAGTAATGCTTTGTTTGGAAGAATTTGTTTGGGGTACTGTGTGGGTACAGGCATTAGAGGACTGGAACTACTAACTTCGGAGTCAACCTGTCTGCGGTCTCCTCCTGTGTTAGTCTCCTGCCGAAAGGGGAGAGACAGAACAGGGGCGTGTGTGTGTAAACACACAAATCCCTGTTCTGTGAGGAGAGGAGAGGCAGATCGTGAGCGTGACAGACCTAGCCAGGAGAGAGACTTTTGGAGGGGACTGAATGCTAGCCTCTTGCCGATCGATCGTGGGCCCTGGCATTTGGGGGAACTGTGCTCTTTGTGAGCTGTACGCCTGGGGACCCTTGAGGTGGTATTACTGTGGATTCCACACAGACTCTGGGGACCCTGGATTTGCCATATTAGGAATAGTGGCCGATTCATAATGCTGGGACAAATACAGTTAGGAGATGCCGATGTCAAGTCCAGCCATCTGTCTGTCTGTTGCCTGCTAGAATGTGTATTGTAAATAAGTCTAGTATGGGATCTAAGAGTCATTAGATTCCCATTGTTTGTGTTAATTAACTCTGCTATTGTGTGAAGAAGAGTTCTGTGTTGATTTGTGATAATGTTGATTGGATTTTCTGAGCTACAAGACGGCCAATCTGGCCTAAAGGTCATGTTTGAGTCATCTAGGCTGTCTAAAGGGATTAGTTAATTACACCTCCTCTTTTACTGTATAAAAGAGCCTGTATCCCTTTCAATAAAAGAGATCCCTGTTTGAACTTACATACAGCCTGCCTGGTTTTTGTTCTGAGCTACACAACTGGATTAGAACGGCACATAGCTGTAGTTCTAGTCCCGGAGCATCGGATGACCGAACAATCAGACGTTGCGATCTGCAATCTAATTCTAAAGCAGCAGAGGAGTGTCGGGAGAGTGGAACCGAGCGAGCAGGGGGCTCGTTACAGTAAGTTCCTATGAGCTGGGAACCACGATCTGTCATCTCGTATAGTCAGTACCCTCCCCCTACAGTTAGAACACACACTAGGGAACACAATTAACCCCTTGATCACCCCCTAGTGTTAACCCCTTCCCTACCATTTACACAGTAATCAGTGCATTTTTATAGCACTGATCGCTGTATAAATGTCAATCCCAAAAATGTGTCAAAAGTGTCCGATGTGTCCACCATGTCGCAGTCCCAAAAAAAAAAAAAATAATAAAATTTGCAGATCACCGCCATTACTAGTAAAAACAACAACAACAAAAAAATCAAACTTTTCCACAAACCAATCAATAAACGCTTATTGCGATTTTTTTTATTACCAAAAATATGTAGAATACATATCGGCCTAAAGTTTTGGGATATTTATTATAGAAAAAGTACAAAATATTGTGTTTTTTTCAAAATGTTCACACTTTTTTTTGTTAGCGCAAAAAAATAAAAAACCACAGAGATGTTCAAATACCACCAAAAGAAAGTTCTATTTGTGGGAAAAAAAGGACGTCAATTTTGTTTGGGTACAACGTTACACGACCGCGCAATTGTCAGTTAAAGTGGTGCCGTATCGGAAAAAAAATGGCCTGGTCACTGAGCAGCCAAATCTTCCGGGGCTGAAGTGGTAATACAATGTTCCTGATTGGAGGCTGGGGTGGAGCCATGCTTGAGGGAAGATTACTTAAGCAGACAGGTGACTGGCCTCTAAGCTGAACACAACAAAAGGTGAGCAAACAGACATGAACACTACTGCAGAGTCATGACAGCACCCATACGTCGATTTGCGGGAATGTGCCACTTTACCGACTATATCGGTGTGAGCCGGTTGGCAAGTGGTTAAAATGAATTAAAATGTGTTCTTTAACCACTTCCCGCCTGGCCTATAGCAGATTGACGACTGGGAAGTGGTTCTGTTATCCTGACTGGGCATCATATGACGTCCAGCAGGATAACATGCCGGCGCGCGCCTGTGGGGGTGCGCAGCATGGCGATCGCGAGTGTGGCGTGTCAGTCTGACATGCCGTATCTCCGATCGTGGTAAGAAGCCTCTATGAGAGGCTTCTTACCACGTGATCAGCTGTGAACCAGGAAGCACCGGTAAATGGCTTTCCTCGATTTGCGCTGACAGGGAGAGCCAATCGGTGGCTCTCCCCGTCAGGGGGGGGGGTCTGTGCTGATAATCAGCACATTGATTATCAGCACAGACCCCGTCAAATGTACCCATAAGCTGCAAATCGGTGCCGAGTCAGTGCCCCATAATAACCCCGTCAGTGCCCAATAAAGTGACAATCAGTGCCCAGAGTGCCAGTGTCCATCACAGTGCCAATCAGTGCCCAGCATTACCACCTATCAGGTACCTTCCCAATCAGTGCTGTCCATCAGTGCCATCTATTAGGGTCCATCAATGCCACCTGTCAGTGTCCATTAGTGCCGCCTGTCAGTGCCACCTATCGGTGCCCATCAGTGCTGCATATCAGTGCCCATCAATTCTACATATCGGTGCCTCCTCAGCAGTGCCTATCAGTGTCACCTGATCAGTGCCAACTCATCAGTGCCCGTCAGTGAAGGAGAAAACAAAATTGTATAACAGAAACAAAGAAAAACATTTTTTATTTTTCAAATATGTTGGCCTTTTTTATTTTGTTTAGCAAAAAATAAAAACTGCAGAGGTGATCAAATACCACCAAGAGAAAGCTCTATTTGTGGGAAGAAAATTATTAAAATTTAGTTTGTGTACAGTGTTGTATGACCGCGCAATTGTCATTCAAAGTGTGACAGCGCCGAAAGCTCAAAATTGTCCTGGGCAGGAAGGGGGGGGAGTGCCCAGTATTGAGGGGGTTAATAGACACAAAGGATATCATTCACGGTGTGTGCACCAAAATTTCCAATGCCACATATTACCTTAAAGTGGAGGGCCACCCTAAAATAAAAAATTGCATGAAAAATCCTAAAAAAAAAAAAAAATGTAAAAAAAAAAAACATTAAAAAAAATTTAAACTTACTTAAACCCTTGTTGCTAGGCAGTCTTCCTAATCTGCCTCTTCCTATTCCACGGCGTGTTCTGCTCCTCGGTGAGCGGCCCCGTTGCCTTCTGGGAATTGTGTGTGTTCTCAGAAAATCACGGGGCCATTCACAGAGCGCCGCTCGCACAAGCGCAGTAGGAAACTGGCAGCGAAGCCGCAAGGCTCCACTGCCTGTTTCCCTTACCTAGGATGGCGGTGCCGGGACCCGAGAGCCGAGGGACGGGTCGGCCTAGGGCGGCCGACATCGCGGGCATCCAGGACAGGTAAGTCTACTTATTTAAAGTCAGCAACTACAGTGTTTGTAGCTGCTGACTTCAAAAAAAAAATTTTTTTGCTGGCCGGAATCCCGCTTTAAGTAGTAGTGACATCATCACTGGGCTGTACATAGCCTGTGCAGACAGCAGAGCTGTGGGAGGGGCCCAGCAAGCTCCACCCACTACAGGCTACCTGCAGAAAACTACAGGAGGGGGCGGAGACAAGAGCAGTCACCCGGCACAGTGACCGGTCTCTATTACAGAAAGCTCCTGCACAGAAGCAATGTGTAGGGGTCGTGTTGTGCTGGAATATTTATCAGATCCAGACAATATTTGTTTTTCCCCCCCAGAGTTCAGCTTTATCAATAACATCGAAAATAATGTAATGTGCTGAGGCTACGGGCTCTACAGATCGAATATGTGAATGTGTCCACTACATGGTGATGTCGGGTAGCACAGGAAATAAAGTATGCTCCTCCGCTGATCTGCAATTAATATTTGGTTTGAGAACATTTCATTTTTTGGACTTTTCACACAAATGAAAAAAATGACAATCTAAGTGAAATGGTTCAGGAAATCATCGTGCTGTACTTACCCATCTAATTTCTTTTTTTTTCTGGGATCTTTTATCTGCAAAAGACAAATAATTGTCATTTATACACAGAGAGGAAATAACATAAATATGTCTCTTCCCATACAGAACATGGAGGATCTGAATAATAACAGAAATCAGACTATATACTGTTGTGGAAATTATTATTAATGTATGTTGTCAGATGTCCCCCCAGTGTTGGGTTTGCTGTAATGCTCTCATGTGAGCGTATTCACACATACAGACGTTGGTGGAAGACCATTGGATGCGGAAACTTTCCTGTGGACACAGCAGATCTGTTTGCTTTTCTAGGGATGTTTGTTTTTATACCTCACCAAGAGACTGACCACTTCTTAGAGATCGCATTTAATGACTCCGAGCAAACGGATCTGCGTACATGGGAACCATAGCATAACAATACGGAAATTATGGCCCACTGAGCCATGATAGAGTATGGTTTGCGTCACTGGTAGCCGTAGGATGGTGTGCATACAGTCATGATCAGAGCCATCTTTGTAGTGTTCAAATTGTGGGACATTGGCTCTGCATGCGACCGTTTGCACCCGTCATTGCTAGGATTCTATTTGAACATATACATGTGTGTGATTGGTCCTTTTGAAAGAATACAAATGTCTGATTGGCTGATTCTGAAGCCACCACCTTCTTTTGTTACTCATGTTGACAGTATAAATAAAAGCAGCTGCTCATTCTAGAGAGGACTCTGCTAAGCTCAACGTGATATCAGCATCTGTGTCTGATACTTGGAGAGAAAACCAGCGCACATTTCCCGGCATTATACAAGAAAGCTATATTTGTGCTTTTAAGCGCAAGGAAATTATTTGCTTGTAGGAGAAGCTTAAAGTGGAGTTCCACCCAAAAGTGGAACTTCCACTCATTAGATTCCTCCCCCCCTCCAGTGACACAGTTGGCACCTTTCAGGGGGGAGGGGGGTACAGATACCTGTATATTACAGGTATCTGTACCCACTTCCGGCATAGAAACCCGCAGAATCTGCGGGTATTTACGCCACTTCCTGCTCCCTCCCCGGTGCCTGCTGGGAAACACACGGGTCCCAGAGGCAGCAGGGACCATCCGGATTGCGCTGCGCGACTCGCGCATGCGCAGTAGGGAACCGGGAAGTGAAGCCGTACGGCTTCGCTTCCTGATTCCCTTACCGAAGATGGAGGCGGCAGCACCCGAGGACGGAGAGACGCTTCGGCCTCGGGTGCCGACATCGCGGGCGCCCTGGACAGGTAAGTGTCCATGTTTTAAAAGTCAGCAGCTGCAGTATTTGTAGCTGCTGACTTTTAAAAAAAAATTTTTCGGTGGCGCTCCGCTTTAATATTTCCCGGACAGTTTTTGGCGGGCCAGGTAGGAGTTCATCAGATCTTCCTAATTCAGCGGACCTCGAGTGAGAAGAGACATCCAGAACCAGCAAAAAGCAGCAGCACTCACAAAGAGTGTAATTCCTCTGATGGGACTTTAAAGTGGATTACTCAAAGTGAAAGTATGAAAATAGAAAAAATGTTTTAAATGAATTTTATTTGAAAAACTGATTAAAAAAAGTCACCATGACCTATTAATTATGCAAAATAAAAATGGATACACATGATAAATGTGGGGAAAGTATAAATGCAAAACAGTGACCACTTCTATTGAGAAGAATAATTGCACAATAGATGACTCGACGTTTCGAGGTATAACAGGTGGACCTCTTATTCAGGGGTAACAACTATGGTCACGATGGATTTTTACATCACTTTTGTTGATAATGCATTTTCCAGGACATCCCCAGTATCCAGGAGGAAGAAGCCAATCAGCCACAACTCCAAACAGGCCAAACGCAGGGAGATGGGTGGAAATAAGAGAAGACGTGAGGTGGAGAGAAAACACCTATAATAGGTGTCGGATCCCCAAATTAGATTGAAAAGCCTCACTAGGTGCAGCAACTCCACAAAGGGCACCACCAAAAACGAAAGCACAGCCACCACTCAGAGGTAAAAAGGCGAACACAGGTCAGCTATGATAAGCTGGCTGGTCGTCTAACCCGGCCACCCAGAGTTTAACTTGAGATGTTAAACAATTACAGCTCCCAAGGCCATGAAGCAGGGACAGAGGGAACACAGCAGTGCTATTGATCCAGAAAGATGGAGGGAGTATAACTTCCCCAAGAAGTGTCCAATATCAGTAGTCAAACAAGCTATCTGTCCTCAGCGTGGTGTGTGTGGCACAGCCTCTACACACACCAGGACGGATAGCTTGTTTGACTACTGATATTGGACACTTCTTAGGGAAGTTATACTCCCTCCATCTTTCTGGATCAATAGCACTGCTGTGTTCCCTCTGTCCCTGCTTTATGGCCAGCAAAGGCCGGCCTCTGGTAAGTTTTTTGAACATTTTTTCTGTTCTGTGTTCGGGATCTTGATTTTCTGTCCGCTGGATGGGGTAAGATCTGCTAGGCAAAAGAACCTTGTTTTTTTTTGTCACTCTCTGTATAATGGCGGGATTTTAATTGTAGGTTATATTTTTGTTATTGTAAGTAAGTCTATCAATTGGGGGAGTACCTATATTTGAATCCTCTATAGGTCCCATTTAATACAAACCTAAAGTGAATGTTGTATGAGTTATGACTGAACCGTGTGTAAGTAACTGATGCTGTGTAATAAGTCTGTGATGTATATGAGAAATAGTAATGTTTGTATGTGGGATTATTAGCTATTTTTGAAGGTTGTTTGGAAAGTTACTTTTGTGTGGGTGACTGAGCAGTTTGTTTAAACTTCCATATGGCTGAGCGGGGGAAAGGGCGGCCAGACATGGATGTTCCATTGCTTACAATGGGGACTGTTTGTTGAAAGGGCTACACCCTGTGGACAATAGCATGGAGAAGAGCTCTTTTGTTTTAATACATCACTGTTTGTATTTCTCAATGTCTTGCGGAAGCTGATGCCAGGGTGAGTATATGGGCTTTATTTGGGAACAGGAATATATGTTTAAGGTGTGTTATTTTGTGTTTCATGTAACTTTATCACTTTTGAATGTGTTGTTTGGTTGGCCAAGGGCCCTAGTTGAAGTAGCCTAAAGTGTTTGTCTACGGTTTAAGTGTTCATTTTGATGTCTCAATTGTCTGTCAATTTTTGTGGGGGAGAAGTTTTGGTTTTCTAGTAGGGAAGTCTGTTGGTGCTGGTTTTGGCGGGATCAACAACTGCATTTCTTTTGTTGTTGTTACCATGTGGTTGTGCTGCGGCTTTCGTCTGCCATGTTGTCATTGCCTGCCTTTCGTCTGCCATTTTGCCGTGGCCTGGCTTTCATCTGCCATTTTGTTACCATGTGGCTGTGCTTCGGCTTTCGTCGCCCATTTTGTCGTGGTTTGACATTCGTTTGTTGCAACTTCCATTTCATGTCTGCTGTGTTTTGTTTCTGGTGGAATTTTTCAACCTTTGGGCCACATTTCAACGTTTAGTGTGAGTTAAGTAGTACGATCTGTTCTGTGTTAAAAATTGAAAATTTCAGGGAAGATAAGGGTTTTCCCTCCGCCCCCCCTTCCCTTCCTGTCCATTGATATATATATATATTTTATATATTATGGTGATAAAGGCGCAAACCATAACTGCTCCAAAAGTAAAGCACAGGGTTCTCTGGACGCAGAGTTCGCCAAAAAAGCGTTTCGAACCGTCACGGGTAATGTGCCGTCCATGTGTTGGAGGAAAAAAATGAGGCTCCACACCAGTCAAACAGCTGCACAGTACATGAGGTCTGGGTTTGGGGCTCCTGATATGAGACCCCTTAAAGATTGACATACATGGTCAGAGGGTACAGTAAGGTGTATTCATTTGGAAGGTACTTTTTTTTTTTTTTAATTCTTTATTTTCTTTCACAAAGGTAATAAGACATTTTCATAAATACATCAATTAAACACAACCTTCCTTCCTTTTTTCCCCTTCCCTTTCTTTCTTCTAATCCTAACCTCATTGTAACTCCTATTAGTTGCAGTTAATCGAACTCCTAATCTTCAACTTATCCTACCTATTCATACTTTCATAGTAATCTTATTTATAACAACCCCACCTTTGTGCAATTTTTCCTCAACCAAAATCCACTCTGGTTATCTTCGAAAGGCAAAGATAACATAATAAGATAAGATTCTGTTCCCTATATAACATATAAGGAGCCAATTTCCCGATATTTCTCATCTTGCTCTCTCAGCATTAACGTAAGATTTTCCATTTGTTGAATTTCTGTTATCCTCATAAACCATTGTGCCTTAGTTGGTGATACATTAGTTTTCCACAAAACCGGGATACATGCTTTTGCTGCAGTCAACAGATGTCTTAAGAGAGAGTTTTTATACATTTCAATGGGTAGAGGAACCTCATGTAATAGAAAAGCTATAGAGATAGAGAAAAGGATTTTCTCCCAGAGACACGTCTAATTTCTTTAACTGCTTGAGACCATCGTCCAGAATTCTTTTAACCCTGTACATTCCCAGAATATGTGTAGCAATGTGCCCTCAGACTTCTGACATCGCCAGCAAACATTCGATACCTGTAGATATATTCGGTGCAGTACTGCTGGTGTTCTATACCACCTAGTTAGAATTTTATATCCACCTTCTTGATACTTTGTTGACAATGACGTCTTGTGCGTAAAAAATAAAATTCTGTTCTTTTGTACCTGAGAAAATGTAACACCCCAGATGCCCCTCCCATGCTTGTATAAAAGGTGAGTTCTTGTGGGGCATCTAATTCAATCACCAGAGCGTATAGGATTGAGAGTAAGTGTCTTTGTGGTTCCCTGTTTAGACATATTTCCTCAAATTTAGATAGTGTATGTACTGCAGTTGATGTTAGTATCATCGACCGCAGATAAGCATTAAGCTGTATCCGCCTATACGGGTCCAAATCCGTTAAACTCCCGTTCAATCTCCTCCCTGGACATCACGTGATTATTGATTGAGAAATGTATAAGCCTGCTGATTCCTTGTTGCCTTAAGTTAACAAAACTCCTGTCTGTTATACCCGGGTGAAATCTCGGGGTACCGACGATTGGGATAAGAGGGCTCGGGAATGGCGATATCTCAGTTTTTTTAAAATGTTTTTTTTGTAGCTTGAAGAGTGGCACCCACCGTTGGATGTTTCCTCACAGCCTGTGGTATATCATCTTCCGCCAGCCATACAAGACCCCTCAGTGGTACAGCCATCATTGCTTGTTCCAGATGGATCCAAGGCTTGTCTCTGTGGGGATTGCACCAGTCTACTACCCTTGCTAGATGGGAGGCTTCACGATATCCTACTGGATCTGGGAATCCAACCCCTCCTCTCTCTTTTGGTAATGTCAGAATGTTCCTACGCACTCTTACTGATTTTCCAGCCCAAATAAATTTCACGAACCTCGCTCTCTGATCCCTCAGATATCCTGCGGGAATCTTGACAGGTAGGGTCTGAAACAAGTATAGCAATCTTGGCATTACATTCATTTTTATGATATTAATTCTGCCAATCCACATAAAGACCTCCTTATCCCATCGCTGTAGGTCTAATTTAATCTGTCGTGCCAGGGGCGCAAAATTGATTTCGAACACCCTATTTAATTTGGTAGGTATTTTAGTCCCCAAGTAGCATATATGTGAGTCTGTCCATTTAAAGGCAAAGTGAAAAGTTAACTGATGTCGCAGGGATGCCTTCATCTCCACTCCCATCGCTTCTGATTTACTATAATTTTCCGTAAAATTTGACAGACCTCCATACGTGCGCAACTCCAGTAATAATGATGGAAGGGATATCTCTGCAGTCACAAAAAATATCAAATCTGCATATGCAGCCAATTTCTGTTCTTCTCCCTTTAAGATACCCGATATCTATATTAGCCCTTATAGTTCTTAGAAAGGGCTCCAATGCAAGTATAAAAATAATGGGTGAGAGTGGGCACCTCTAACGCGTTCCATTACATATGGAGAAGGGCTCGGAGATAATATTTATTTTGACCTGTGCTTTTAGGTAAGAGTATAAACTCGTGATCCAATTCTGCATCCCTTTTCTCATTCCTATATGTTGTAGCATAGCTTTTAAATATGTCCAATCTACTCTATCAAATGCTTTCTCCGCGTCTGCGGAGACAAGCACTAAAGGTTTTTGATGTATTTGAGAGAAATGTATGGCGCTTAGGACCCTTTGCGTATTTTCCCTACCTTCTCTATTAGGAATGAACCCCACTTGGTCAGGATGTATTAGAGATGGAATATAAGTCAACAGTCTGTTTGCAAGTATTGGATGGTAGCTGGGACATTGGGATGGATCTTTTCCCTTTTTAGGGATTACGGTTATGTGGGCCATTTAGGTCTCTGTCGGCATCATTTGTCCATCCTGTATCGAATTGAAGGCCGCTAAGAATCTCGGTGCCAATTTATCCACAAAGATCTTATAATAGGCCAGGGTATACCCATCGAGGCTGGGCGCCTTGCCCTGTTTTAATAATTTCAGGGCTTCTGTAAAGTCTTCCGCTATGATTGGCCCGTCCAAGTCCCTCACTACTTCATCTGGCAAACTGGGCATTTCCGACGCCAATATGTACTCCCCCCGCCGCCTCCCATCTTTCCGATGTCGATAGTGATGATTGACCATCAATCTGATATAAACTAGCGTAATAGTCTCTAAATACTTTTGCGATCTCCTGAGAAGAGCTAGTTAATATATAACATTGTGTATTAATACGGTCAATATGGTTCCGTCCTCTCGAGTGCATTCGCTAACATCCTGCTCGGCTTATTTCCATATTTATATAATGCTCGCCTGCAGCGGGTTAACTTAGCTTTCTCCATTAATAATATATTTAATTTCTCGCGTAAAAGCATGAGTTTTTCCTCAATCTGTTGTGCATGCGATTTCTTATGGGCTAATTCGAGCACCCGAATCTCTCCCAGTAAGGACTCTATCTGAGCAGACATCAAACGTTTCCTATGTGATCCTATGGATATGAGGGTACCCCTAATAGCACACTTATGAGCTTCCCATACACAAAATGGGGTGACCTCCCCTCCTTCATTAATTGAAAAAAAGGACTCTAATTCCTGGGCTGTCTCTCATATTCTGGCTCTTTCAAGATTGTTTCATTGAGCTTCCAATGCCACTCCCGGTGCCCTGGTTCTCCCCACTCTAAAACACAGTTTGTTGGTGCATGATCCGATAGAGTGAATGAGCCCAACGAAGCCTCCACTAGAGATATGAAGGCATTCTTAGACACAAAAACATAGTCAATTCTACTATATGTCTTATGTCTCACTGAGAAAAAAGTATAGTCTCGTTCATGTATGTGGAGAGTTCTCCAGCTATCAACTAGTCTTTTGACTCTAGGCAATTTTGAATATGATAAATGAGATACTCCTTTTGATACGTCGAGCGTGGGGTCTAATGCCATATTTAGGTCCCCTCCCATCAGGAGGGTCCCTTCCTTATTTTGATGTACCAGTTGTAAATATGTCTCCAGTGATGAGACTTGGTCCTCATTTGGTAAATATAAAATTGATTAAGGTAACCTTTTGCCCACACAAAAATCCCTTTACGATAAGAAGGCGTCCTGCACCGTCACTAATTATTTTTGATTCCTTCCATGGTACCCTTTTCGAAAATATAATTGATACTCCATTTGCCTTAGAAGTCTGAGAGGCGCTAGGATACACTATCGGGAACCGATGGTTCCCTAACCCAGGAATTCGGTCATTTTTAAAATGTGTCTCTTGAAGAAAAATAATGTGGGATTTCAGTCTCCCAAGTTCAGTTAGCAATCTTGTACGTTTCTCTGGGCTATTTAACCGTTTCACATTATAGGAAGTTAAAGTTATCCTGGTCATATCTGACGTTTTAATATATTTCCAGGAGAGATAAAAAAGAAAGAATGAAAACCTTGAGGTCTAGATAACTATCTCAAACCTTGGGGTAAGTACACTCGCAGCAGCAGCAGGTCCCGTGCAATTTACAGGACTACCCACCCTCCGCTCGGCAAAAAGAATTGAAAAGTTAAAACACCTCCGACTTTCCCCCAACTGGAGGAGAGGCGTTTTCTAGTGGGGAGAGTAAATAAGCAAGGCGGAGATCAAAAACTACAATAACCGTCTTAGTGCACCCCAAGTCATGCTAAAATTTCTATTAGGATCCTAACAATTTACTCCCTACATACATTCCTCTGTATACAGGACTAGATTCCCTGTTTACGAGCCATCCTACCCGCCTCTTTAACCATTTTTCCTTCTACAAAAGAGGTTACATTATATATATAGATAGATCTCCTAGAGCTGCCTCACTCCGCCATGCTTAGGTCACTCCCCCCGGAAAACGGAAGTCCCAATCTGGAAGGTACTTTTGATGTCTGGAGGTATGAGACACCAGAATAAAAATACCTTGGAAGTAGTTCAGCTGTGGCTTCAGAAATCTGTAATGACGAGTGGGTTGATAGATGTGTAGTACATGCTTTTGTGGTTAAAATTCTCAGGCCTGTTTTAGAACTTTGAATGGCTGTACATAGAAAGCAGGTGTATGTAGACAGCTGTACACATGAATAAATACGCACGCCTAAGGAGGTAAAAGGTATCGTAAGCTATTTCATTGTTTCTTTTTTCCTGCACCATTCTAAATCCTGCATTTCTTCCTTCAGTTTGTAATGAGGAAGAAAATGGGGGGATAAATATAATGACAGTTTTCAAACTAATAATATTAACCTTTCTAATTCTAACCAAGTGTGACCTAGCAGGCCACGACTGTCTTTCTTTGATGGAATTTGAATCAGCAAGCAGTAGTCTGGTGAAGGACGCTCCCATAAGAACCTTTTTGTCAATGGTTCCAGGTATTACACCCCAGATGGTAAGCCACACACAGGTTATGCGGTGACCACAGTCCCGATGTCTGGGTTATCGCCATATGAAGGTTTGTTTGGAGGTCGACCAAAACCAGAGTTGTACTTTCCTCATTAGCGGTCGCTTACATTCTCAGCTGATGGGGTGGGTGCAATCACTGTCACATGATCTTCAAAAGGTCCACCACAGGGTTCATGAGTCCCTCCTGGACCCTCACACAATAACTGGTTTACATTCTTTCCAACCAGGTGACTGGGTCATCGTAAAGAAGCTTGAGGGATGAGACCACGCCAGCCACTGCAAGAAGCTGCTCAACCACACCAAAGAATTGAGGAGTCTCTTTGTTTATTTATATTTTTTTGTTCAGTATATTTTAGCAAGGGTAACGATGAAAAGCATCCCAACTTATTGTTTAAAGTGTATTCTCCGACTAGCTAAGAAAGCGACTGAATCTCCACCAAGCTTTAGTCCCCAGCGATGACAGCGGTACATGCTATTTATGATGTTAATATTGGTATGGGGAGTTTTGGCAAACTAGTAAAGGAACAACGGCAGACCAGACCTTTCTATTAAAAGATGGCCCATATGGATAAGTTTAGATCTCTGCAAGGCAAAGCCAGAGCTATAGCTAGTGAAGGTTTGAATCCTTTTAAGGGTTTGGGAAACTTTGGGGATATTTTTATTTCCCATTGGATAGTGGTTGAAGGAAGTAGGAGTATATATACTCATGTCATTTTTGTTTCTATTTCTTCTATATGTCGTGATGAGGTGCTCCTGTTGCCTGATTGGACACGTGACCAGAGCCTGAGCAAATGACCACATCTTCCTCGATGAGATGAGACGCCCCAAAGCCCAACCCACGTACAAGACACAGAGGAGGGGGCGTGGCCGTAAGAAGAGGAACACCACGTACTAGTGACAGGAAGAAGCTGGCTGTTTAGTTTACCCAGTGGGGAGGATAGCTATACCCATCTATGAAGCAAGCGGCGAGAGGGTGAGAGACACTCTGAGCGCTGGCGATTAGAGGGTCCGCTGTGACCGTACACCCCCTAGGAGGTTTATCTCAGCTGTGGGTTGATATTCAATCGGGCAAATTGCTGTGGAGTTTGCTGTGCTGTTTGTTTTATACACAATGTGAGTGGAACCTTTGTAGTGTAATTTGCAGTGTGAATTATTAAAGTGTTTACGGTATTACACTATTGGAAGTCTTTTTTTCTATATGGAACGAACCTCCTGGATGGACATGGCTTAACCCTTGCCAGTAGCAGCAGTCATCTATGCCTTTTTAGCCTCTTACGAAAGTGGAGGCATGAGGAGCTGGTGAGTGACTGTCCATAGGGAGAGTGGTCACTGAGCACAGAGGTGTGGTGGAAGATTTCTGGTAGAAGTATTCACATGCTTATAGCAGAAGGACTTGTCGTTGCACATCATATGTTGGTTTTGATTACCATCACGGACACTATTTTTTGTATTGTGTTTATGCACCTATATATATAGATTGTACACCTATCTACTATATGTGTACCTGTATAGCAACATCTGATTAATATTAACACTAAGTCACGTTATGTATTAGGTATTTTTGGTGTCACTATTGTTGTTTTCACTTACTTCTTACAATGAACACATTGTGAGGGTACCAGCAGGCATTTTTTAGATACCTGTTGTACAGTCGTTTATTATTTAGATACACACCATTATTAGTGTGTGGGTTAGATTTAGATTTTAGATTTTGTATTTTTCACTGTAGGAGATGATTTAATTCTTTAGAGAGAGCGCCACAATTTAATTTTGTCACGGGGGGTGATTGTGTATCACTCAGCACAAATTTAAATTCCATTGCATATAAGACACAGAGGATGCCAGGCCGACCGGCGATTACCACAGCTCACCATGTCATGTCCTCCTTTTAAGTCATCCTCCTGAAGAACAGAGTCTACATGTCAAGCCATGTTTTCCTTTTTATGGACTGTAAGGACTGATTCATTTCCAGGTGTAAGAAAACGATCAAGATTCATCGAGGGTCACATGGGAGCATATGACAAAAAAGGAAGGACTGTTGTAGAAATTTGTATTAATGTATGTTGTCAGATGTCCCCCCAGTGTCGGTTTTGCTGTAATATGCTCAAGTGAGGGTATTCACACATACAGACATTGGTGGAAAACCATTGGCTGCGAAAACCTTCCTGTGGACACGGCAGATCTGTTTGCTTTTCTAGGAATGTTTGTTTTTATGCCTCACCAAGAGGCTGGCCACTTCATGGTGACTGCATTTAACCACTTCCCGACCGCCGCACGACTATATACGTCCTAAGTTTGAACGGGGATATCGTTGTTATGGCAGCAGCTAGCTGCCATAACCCCGGTATCCCCGTTTTCGTGCGGCGGCCGGCTTTCAGATAAAAGTGGTCCCTGCGGCGGATTCGCCGCGAGATCACTTTTATTGGTGGCGGGAGAGGGCCCCCCCCCCTCCCGCCGCGATCCGGTGCCCTCCGCCGCTTACCGAAGCCGTCGGTAGCGGCGGAGGCGATCGCGTCCTCTGCCGTTGTGTGTCAGGAGACGAGTGAGGCCAAGATGGCGCTCACTCGTCTCCAAGATACTGCTGGGCGGAAGCGACGTCAAAACGTCACTTCCGTCCACGCCTCTTAAAGGCATATTTTTTCAAATGTCATTTTTCTAAATGACTTTTTTTTTTTTTTTTTTTTGCATTTTAGTGTAAATATGAGATCTGAGGTCTTTTTGACCCCAGATCTCATATTTAAGAGGTCCTGTCATGCTTTTTTCTATTACAAGGGATGTTTACATTCCTTGTAATAGGAATAAAAGTGACACAATTTTTTTTTTTTTTTTAAACAGTGTAAAAATAAATAAAATATTTTAAAATAAATAATAAAAATAAAAAAAAAAAATTTTTAAAACCCCCGTCCCGACGAGCTCGCGCGCAGAAGCGAACGCATACGCGAGTAGCGCCCGCATATGAAAACGGTGGTCAAACCACACATGTGAGGTATCACAGCGACCGGTAGAGCGAGAGCAATAATTCTAGCCCTAGACCTCCTCTGTAGCACAAAATATGCAACCTGTAGAATTTTTTAAACGTCGCCTATGGAGATTTTTGAGGGTAAAAGTTTGACGCCATTCCACGAGCGGGCGCAATTTTCAAGCATGACATGTTGGGTATCAATTTACTTGGCGTAACATTATATTTCACAATATTAAAAAAAATTGGGATAACTTTACTGTTGTTTTATTTTTTTATTCAAAAAAGTGAATTTTTTCCAAAAAAAGTGCGCTTATAAGACCGCTGCGCAAATACGGTGCAAAAAAAAGTATTGCAATGACCGCCATTGTATTCTCTAGGGTGTTAGAAGAAAAACCATATATAATGTTTGGGGGTTCTAAGTAATTTTCTAGCAGAAAAACCTGTTTTAAACATGTAAACACCTAAAATCCAAAACGAGGCTGGTCCTTAAGTGGTTAATGACTCCGAGCAAACAGATCTCTGTACATGGGAACCATAGCATAACTATACGAAAATGATGGCCCACTGAGCCAAGATAGAGTATGGTTCACGTCATTGGTAGCCGTAGGATGGTGTGCGATACGGTCATGTTCAGAGCCATCTTTGTAGTGTTCAAATTGTGAGACATTCTTTGTCCCACAGAAAGCATGACTCTGCACCCATCACTACTAGTATTCTATTTGAATATATACATGTGTGTTACTGGTTCTTTTGAAAGAATACAAATGTCTGATTGGCTGATTCTGAAGCCACCACCTTCTTTTGTTACTCATGTTGACAGTATAAATAAAAGCAGCTGATCATTCTAGAGAAGACTCTGCGAAGCTCAACGTGATATCAGCATCTGTGTCTGATACTTGGAGACAAAACCAGCGCACATTTCCCGGCATTATACAAGAGAGCTATATTTGTGCTTTTAAGCTCAAGGAAATTATTTGCTTATAGGAGAAGATTAATATTTCCCGGACAATACTGAGCCATCGGGAGCAGAAAAGAACTGTCAAAAGAGCTGCATAACAAGGTAATGGAACTTTTATAGCGCTTATGATTGTGACCATAAAGCTCTATTTTGGTCTCGTCACTCCAGATTACAGTGTGCCAGAGGCGTGTCAAGGTGTTGTCGGCATATTGTAACCAAGCTTTTTTTGTGAGTTTGGCACAGTAAAAGCTTCTTTCTGGCAACTCAAACAGGCAGCTAATTTTTCTTCAAGTATCATCATATTGTGCTCTTTGGAACAACCACACCATCTTTTTCCAGAGCAGCCTGTATTTCTCCTGAGGTTACCTGTGGGGGTTTTCTTTGTATTCAGAACAATTCTTCAGGCAGCTGGGGCTGCAATCTTTCTTGGCCTACCTGACCTTGGCTTGGTTTCAGGAGATCCTGGAATTTCCCACTTCTTAATATGTGATCAAACAGTACTGACTGACATGGCGGCTCAGTGGCTGGATAGAGAAGACAGAGCCCTTAAAGCTGCTAGACCGCAAAGAGATGTCCCCCCTTAAGTGATGTACCTTGTGTTGGTGTTGGACTGATGGGATCCAGTCTCCTTTCCCCTCCCCCCTTTTTTTTTTATCTCTCTCCCCCCCCCCCCCTTTTTTGGGGAGGGCGCCTGAGCCGGATGCGGGCCTCAAGATCTGAGTTTGCAGACAAATGTGGACAGTCCCTGCACCCATATCCGTTGCTTAGGCGGATGAGGAGTCCTGTTTATTTCAACCTTCCCTTCTTGCTTTTTTCCCCCCTACCCCCATTCTTCTTCATTTTTTATCCTCCCCACCCCCCCTTTTTTTTTGATTACAAGCAAGGAAGGACTACGTGCCTGCCGCTTCTGTAAAACCCCTGCAAGAACTGACCTGCTGGTTAACCGGGAGTTTTCAAGGCTTTTACCCCCCCCCCCCCCACACCTGTTGTGTGGAGGAAAAGTTAACAATACAACTGTTACGGTTGGGTGAACTACCACCCTTTAGAGTTATGCCATACAGAGCAATATATCTTAAGCTAAAAATTTATTTTTTTCTGTGCTTATACCCTAATATATTGGAATATTTTTCTTTGCTTTGTATTCTGATTCCATGTCTACGGATGCCTAACTGTCTCCAGAAGAGGGAATTTAAGATTGATATGGTTTTTCTTTTATGTCATTGGTATCATTCTGATATACAACTTGTGGGTCCTACTAAGGGATATATTAGACTTACTAATGTCTCTAAAGTGAAATGGGGATGGCTAAGTTGACAGTCATGACTTGGAATGTCAGAGGGCTGGGTAACCCAATCAAACGGGTGGCGGTCCTCAGGCATCTCAAGTCGTTGGGTGCGGGGGTGGTCTGCCTGCAGGAGACTCACTTCTCGGCGGATCCTACCCCCAGCCTCAACCCACCATTATATGTGGCCCAGTTTCATGCAACCCACTCCACCTATTCTAGAGGAACAAGTATCTTGATTAGAAGGGATGTTCAATTCAACTGTATACAAAAACGCATAGACACAGATGGCAGATATATATTTCTTCTATGCACAATCTCAAACCTAAAATGTATTCTTGCTAGTATTTACATTCCCCCACCATATACCTCCGAGATTGTTAAACACCTGGCAAGTTTCATGGCCCAATACCCAGAAGTACCCTTTTTGGCAATGGGAGACTATAATAATTTTTTAAACACTATTAAGGACAAACTACCTATACATATTGCTAATACATGTCAGATACAAGGTAAAACTCCTTTTGCTAAAATGCTTGAAGAAATAGGATTGATAGATGTGTGGAGATGCAAACATCCTGAGGACAAAAAATACTCCTGCTACTCGGCCTCCCATGCCGGATTGTCTAGAATAGATTTGGGTTTGGGAAATTATAAGATGTTACAACTGGTTTTGGAATCAGGATATGCAGATAGGAATATCTCTGATCATTCTGCCTTCTGGGTGACCATTTCACTGCCAAATAAGATCAGGCGCCCAGTCTGGAAGCTTAATCCCTTCTGGCTTTCGCTTTTTGCCGAACCTGACCCTATACATACAGCACTCAGGCTGTTTCTACAGGATAATATTGGCACTGCTAAGTTGGGGGTGGTCTGGGATGCAGCAAAGGCCTTTTTGAGAGGGCAGCTTATTAAAACAAACAATCTCACAGATTAAGACTGACACCAAGGCCTGGGAATTGCTGGTACGGAATATGGTCACCGAGACTGAAAACACTTACACTAATGACCCCACGGAAGACACC
This sequence comes from Aquarana catesbeiana, assembly GCF_042186555.1. Lineage (NCBI taxonomy): Eukaryota > Metazoa > Chordata > Amphibia > Anura > Ranidae > Aquarana > Aquarana catesbeiana. The sequence continues at coordinate 808,196,803 of NC_133325.1, read as the reverse complement.
AAAAGAGCATGGTTAAGCGCGCAGACAATGTCTGGCCAACTAGCACTGCAGTTAGCAGAAAATAAACGCTTTTTTCTGCAACAATCACACTTTGAGGAGGGGGAGACAACTGGACATATGCTTGCAGTAATGGCACGGTCTCAGTAATCATCCTCTCTTATTCCCGCCATTAGTGATGAGCAGGGGTCTCTGAAAACCTCTACCTCTGATATCCTGAAAGTCTTTAGTGATTTTTATGCCAATCTCTACTCCTCCAAAGTGACACCCACTGACAGTGCAATAGAAGATTTTCTAGGAGGTTGTGAGCTCCCCAGTCTCCCGACAGAAGATAGGACCATGCTTAATGCCCCTTTAACGGCAGAAGAACTAGACCTTGCCTTATCCCAAACCAAAAATAACAAATCACCAGGCATGGATGGCCTCCCGTCAGAGGTATATAAACGTTATGCTGACTCTATGCTCCCCACATTATTAAAAGTTTATAATGAGGCACTAGAAGAAGGCTCCCTACCAATCTCGATGAACGAGGCAATCATTGTTGTCCTCCTAAAACCGGGTAAAGATGCGAACTCCCCTGGCTCTTATAGGCCCATATCATTGCTCACATCCGATATTAAGTTGCTGGCTCGGATGTTAGCAAACAGGTTAGCCAAGGTAATCCATAAAATAGTACACAGAGACCAATCTGGGTTCATACCCACGAGATCCACGGCCCAAAATATAAGACGGCTATTTCTGAATTTACGACTCCCAGTGGACAACCCAGGCAATAGGGCAATTTTCTCACTAGATGCAGCTAAGGCCTTCGACAGTGTCGAGTGGCCTTATCTGTGGAAGACACTACGGAGCGTGGGACTGGGGGACACCTTTATCCGCTGAATACAGCTTCTGTATGCCACACCCACTGCCAGGATCCGAATTAATGGGGAGCTTTCAGAACCCTTTCCTCTATTTAGGGGCACTAGGCAGGGGTGCCCACTGTCGCCCCTGCTGTTTGCCCTGGCCTTGGAGCCCTTGGGGGCCAAAATTAGAGGGGACTCAAGAATAGTGGGTTTTCAGAGAGGAAGGAATAAAGATGTAGTATCCATGTACGCAGACGATACCCTGCTGTACTTAGGAGACACAAAAGATACATTACAAACGGTCATGTCCCTCATAAAGGATTTTGGGGAATTATCAGGCTTCTCCATCAATTGGGACAAGTCGGTGTTGATGCCACTTGACCCCCTGAATACTCCACTGCCCCTGGGTGCAGAAATGATACAACAGGTGAGCTCATTTCGCTACCTAAGGATTCGGGTGACATCGAACCCGGCCACCTATATTGATCAGAACCTGGCACCCCTTTTGACTAAATTCCGGGAAAAAAGCAGAGCTTGGTGTAAATTACCCTTGTCAGTGGCTGGGAGAGTTAACCTTATTAAAATGGTTTGGGCGCCGCAACTGCTATATATTTTTAATAATTCCCCAGTATGGATACCTAAGAGATGGTTCGATAGGATAGAAACCCAATTTAGGGAGGTTATTTGGAGGAAAAAGATAGCAAGGATAAAATTATCCACGTTACAATACGGCAAGGAGGAGGGGGGATTTGTTGTTTCCCATCCCAGAATGTACTACTTGGCATCCCAACTGCAACAGCTGGGAGGATGGGGCCTATTGGATCCCACTGACCCGATTCGGATGCTTACAATAGGGGACGAAAATGATTATTCAGCACTGGCAAGCTTGGAGGCGGGATTCTTACATTTGGACCCTGAGGCCCCTACGGTTAAATTGTTGATCATGCTATGGTCTTTTGTAAAAGAATTACTAGGCGTTACAGGTTTTTTGTCCTGCACGCCTCTTTGGAAAAACAGACAACTTAAGGAAATACAAAAATTAAAAGGTTTTAAGAACTGGGAGGACGCAGGTATCAAATTTATTTCACAACTATACCAAGATAATACCCTCAAATCATTCCAGCAGATTCAAATAGAGTTTGAAATCCCACATAACAATTTTTATAAGTATCTCCAACTGCGACATGCTTTACAAACCCAGAGCAGAACTGTCAGGATCCACCACACAGAAAATCCGATTGTTCAGGAAGTTTTCATGGAAGAAACTAAAAAAGGGATGATATCCCGCTGCTATAACACCCTTATCACGCGAATACAAGACTCCTCTAGACTACCATGTAGACAGCGCTGGGAGGAGGACATAGGGGTAATAGACGGAGATAGTTGGGATGTATGCCTGGTGAACGCCCCCTTGGTCTCTCTATCTGCATCTCAGAAAATCTCACACCTCTATTTACTTCATAGAGCATATAGAACTCCCCTTCAACTATATAAGTGGGGAATTAGAGATTCTCCCATGTGCCCAAAATGTGAACGTGATCATGGAGACTTACTTCATATGATCTGGAAGTGCCCCAAATTATTTAGATACTGGAAGGATGTACTAGACACAATAACAGAAATATTTACGATACCTCTTGAGAGAACCCCAGTAACACGTATATTAGGAGGAATAGATGACGAGTCGATACCACCAACCACCCGCATAGCGCTCATCCGACTGTTATACACGGCAAGGAAATTAATTGCTCAGTGGTGGATCACTCCGCGAGTGCCCACCAAGAAGCAATGGATAGACAGTGTCAATAGGCTCTTAATAAGAGAAAAGATTGCTTACCAACATAGAACAGTCCCACAAAAGATTCTATCGATATGGCAAGCGTGGCTGGATGTTCCTGGTCTAGCCCCACACCAATTAATCAAAGATAGGCTACTTTTGGGCTGATGTAGACATGACCATTATACGGATAATAAAAGTATATAAAAGAAAGGGGCAGACAGGGCAATACGCTCCCTGTGAGGTATAAGGCAGAATATGTAATGTTGCAATGTATGGCAAGATTTGGCTTTGTTTTGTTATGGTTTCTCTCTTTCTATTTCTTTCCTTCTTTTTTTTTTTATTGATTAATGTTTGCTCTCTCCTCTTTATACTGGAGAATATTATATCGCACTAAATATAATGAACATAGACAAGGATAATAGAGCTATATTGCACTGAGATTGATCCCACTGATTCTACTGGAAGATTATTGTGTCTCCTCTTTTTACAGTGTAAAGATATCACATAACACAGGAGTTTTCCTATACAAGGGAGACACTATTCCAGTCGAAATCCGAGTATACCATCTGACATCCAGATACATACTCTCTACGAGGCATATTATACGCCAAATTTATGGTTAAAGGATAATAGTGCAATTGCCTTTACTTTTGTTAGAATGCAAATAGAACCTCCTGTTGGCAATCTTAAAATGTTGATAACTGTATTCATGACAGACTGTACTAAAACTCTAAAATGTGTATACATTCAATATTTCAACATGTATGATGTATGATTTTGTTTCTTATGCAAAATAAAAACCTTTCTGATTCAAAAAAAACAGTACTGACTGGCATATTCAAGGCTTTGGATATCTTTTTATATACTTTTGCATCTTTATAAAGTTCCATTACCTTGTTATGCAGATCTTTTGAAAGTTCTTTTTCTGCTCCCCATGGTTCGGTATTTAGACTGATTTCTGCTAGCATTAGGATTTTATGTAATGTATAATTTATTCATAAACTATGTTAAAGAGGAAGTTAATCCTGATAGGTTTTACTTCCTCTTTATTTCCCTGCAAAGGTAAAGCATAATGGGCTACTATGCATCGCATTATGTGTCACTTACCTGAAACCAAAGCCTGCGATGTAACCACTGTCCCCACTGGCAGCGAGTGGCCATTTTCACCCCTCTTCCTTCTGGGGCCGCAAACTCCGACTCATTGTCATCGGCGCACGTCTCTATTGTAAATATTTCCTAAACCGTGGAGGTTTAGAAGAGAATTCCAGCGCCTACAGGAAAGCCTTAATCTAGGCTTACCTGTAGGTAAAAGTGGTTGTACAGGGAGAGCAGTGATTGTACAGGGTGAGCAGTGATTGTACAGGGTGAGCAGTGATTGTACAGGGTGAGCAGTGGTTGTACAGGGTGAGCAGTGGTTGTACAGGGTGAGCAGTGATTGTACAGGGTGAGCAGTGGTTGTACAGGGTGTGCAGTTGGTTGTACAGTGGTTGTACAGGGTGAGCAGTGGTTGTACAGGGTGAGCAGTGGTTGTACAGGGTGAGCAGTGGTTGTACAGGGTGAGCAGTGGTTGTACAGGGTGAGCTGTGGTTGTACAGGGTGAGCAGTGGTTGTACAGGGAGAGCAGTGGTTGTACAGGGTGAGCAGTGGTTGTACAGGGTGAGCAGTGGTTGTACAGGGTGAGCAGTGGTTGTACAGGGTGAGCAGTGGTTGTACAGGGTGAGCAGTGATTGTACAGGGAGAGCAGTGGTTGTACAGGGTGAGCAGTGGTTGTACAGGGTGAGCAGTGGTTGTACAGGGTGTGCAGTGGTTGTACAGGGTGAGCAGTGATTGTACAGGGAGAGCAGTGGTTGTACAGGGTGAGCAGTGGTTGTACAGGGTGAGCAGTGGTTGTACAGGGTGAGCAGTGGTTGTACAGGGTGTACAGTGGTTGTACAGGGTGTGCAGTGGTTGTACAGGGTGTGCAGTGGTTGTACAGGGTGAGCAGTGATTGTACAGGGTGAGCAGTGGTTGTACAGGGTGTGCAGTTGGTTGTACAGTGGTTGTACAGGGTGAGCAGTGGTTGTACAGGGTGAGCAGTGGTTGTACAGGGTGAGCAGTGGTTGTACAGGGTGAGCAGTGGTTGTACAGGGTGAGCTGTGGTTGTACAGGGTGAGCAGTGGTTGTACAGGGTGAGCTGTGGTTGTACAGGGTGAGCAGTGGTTGTACAGGGAGAGCAGTGGTTGTACAGGGTGAGCAGTGGTTGTACAGGGTGAGCAGTGGTTGTACAGGGTGAGCAGTGGTTGTACAGGGTGAGCAGTGGTTGTACAGGGTGAGCAGTGATTGTACAGGGAGAGCAGTGGTTGTACAGGGTGAGCAGTGGTTGTACAGGGTGAGCAGTGGTTGTACAGGGTGTGCAGTGGTTGTACAGGGTGAGCAGTGATTGTACAGGGAGAGCAGTGGTTGTACAGGGTGAGCAGTGGTTGTACAGGGTGAGCAGTGGTTGTACAGGGTGAGCAGTGGTTGTACAGGGTGTACAGTGGTTGTACAGGGTGTGCAGTGGTTGTACAGGGTGTGCAGTGGTTGTACAGGGTGTGCAGTGGTTGTACAGGGAGAGCAGTGATTGTACAGGGTGTACAGTGGTTGTACAGGGTGTGCAGTGGTTGTACAGGGTGTGCAGTGGTTGTACAGGGTGTGCAGTGGTTGTACAGGGTGTGCAGTGGTTGTACAGGGTGTGCAGTGGTTGTACAGGGTGTGCAGTGGTTGTACAGGGTGAGCAGTGGTTGTACAGGGTGAGCAGTGGTTGTACAGGGTGAGCAGTGGTTGTACAGGGTGAGCAGTGGTTGTACAGGGTGAGCAGTGGTTGTACAGGGTGAGCAGTGGTTGTACAGGGTGAGCAGTGATTGTACAGGGAGAGCAGTGGTTGTACAGGGAGAGCAGTGGTTGTACAGGGAGAGCAGTGGTTGTACAGGGTGAGCAGTGATAGTACAGGGTGTACAGTGGTTGTACAGGGTGAGCAGTGGTTGTACAGGGTGTACAGTGGTTGTACAGGGTAAGCAGTGATTGTACAGGGTGAGCAGTGGTTGTACAGGGTGAGCAGTGATAGTACAGGGTGTACAGTGGTTGTACAGGGTGAGCAGTGGTTGTACAGGGTGTACAGTGGTTGTACAGGGTAAGCAGTGATTGTACAGGGTGAGCAGTGGTTGTACAGGGTGAGCAGTGATAGTACAGGGTGTACAGTGGTTGTACAGGGTGAGCAGTGGTTGTACAGGGTGAGCAGTGATTGTACAGGGTGAGCAGTGGTTGTACAGGGTGAGCAGTGATAGTACAGGGTGTACAGTGGTTGTACAGGGTGAGCAGTGGTTGTACAGGGTGTACAGTGGTTGTACAGGGTAAGCAGTGATTGTACAGGGTGAGCAGTGGTTGTACAGGGTGTGCAGTGGTTGTACAGGGTGTGCAGTGGTTGTACAGGGAGAGCAGTGGTTGTACAGGGAGAGCAGTGATTGTACAGGGTGAGCAGTGATTGTACAGGGTGAGCAGTGGTTGTACAGGGTGAGCAGTGGTTGTACAGGGTGTAGAGTGGTTGTACAGGGTGTGCAGTGGTTTTACAGGGTGAGCAGTGGTTGTACAGGGTGTACAGTGGTTGTACAGGGTAAGCAGTGATTGTACAGGGTGAGCAGTGGTTGTACAGGGTGAGCAGTGGTTGTACAGGGTGTACAACCACTTTAAAAAGGAGTCAAACAACTATGTGATAATAAATGGCTTCTTATGCTCAATATCCTTAAAGTGGTAGTAAAGCCTACCTTGAAAGTGATAACTCCTGCGCTGCCAACGGAGGCCTAACCTAAAGGGACACTGCTGCAACACCCAAAGACTGATCCAAACAGGCAAAAAAACATAAGAATAGAAGATGGTGATTGCTCTGTGATGAAAGGGGAGTAGGAAAGGGTGAAGGGGACTATACTAAAGTGCATAAACAATAAATGCCAAAACCCATGAGTACATGAGTCAGGTACATCAAAAAAGGACTCACGGATGCAGATATATAAAGTGTAAGGATATATGTAAAAACATATAAAGAGGGGCGTGGCTTAGCGAGCGACCGAGACGGCAGCACACTAGTGGAGCTCCGTGAACGGACACAGCCGACAGCATTCTTTCCGGCTTACCTGGGTCAGGAGATGGGCAGACTGACTCACCAGACCTCTCACCCCAAAACACGCCGTACCCCAGCCTCTACTTCCAACAGAAGCATCTCAGAGCTACTCAAAGCTAAACCCGCGGATCGCGGCAGCATGGCGGGACACAAGATGGCGGGCGCCCAGCAGGAGGAAGATGACTTCAGTAAGGACTCGCAATCCGCTCTGGAGGAAACAGGTAGGAGCGGGACTCGCTCTCACAAACCCCTCACTTACGCCGACATGTCTGTCTTTGCAGCAGACATTAAGGCAACGTTCTCAGCAGCCATTACAGACTTAAAGTCTAATCTACTAGTGCTGTCCGACAAGATGGAGGCTGTAGAAGTACAGGACAGGCAAAGAGACAGAGAACTGGTCCGATTAGATAAGATCGCAGATTCACATGTGTCCTACTTCATTGAAATGAACCGACACATAGAGGACCTCGATAACCGAGGAAGGAGAAATAATATCAGGGTGAGAGGGATACCTGAGTCAGTTGACAATGATCAGATAATCCCTGCACTGAAGCGAGTGTTTAACAGTCTGCTGGAGAGACAGGAGGATTCTGACATAGAATTTGTCAGAGCACACAGAGCCCTCAGAGCCAGATACTGCTCCCCCCAGAGACATAATATGCTGCTTACAGAGTTTCCCTCTTAAGGAGGATATCATGAGGAAAGCGAGGAGGAATGACCACATCATTTTTAATGGGGCAAACATAATGTTATACCAGGACCTTTCACAGATCACACTGAGGAACCGCAGGGCCCTGCGACCCCTTCTGGATATATTAAGGGAAAGAGACATAAAATACACATGGCTTTTCCCCTTTGCACTTGTAATTACAATCTCAGGAAAACAGCTTGTGTTACGCACACCAGAGGATCTCCCCGATTTCTGTGCAGCCCTGGACTTAGATCTGATTGATCTACCCGAATGGTACCAGGAGTTTACTTTACCCCCTCACACCAGAAGCCCCCCAGGTTCCCCCTTGTCTACTCCGGATAAACAACTCTCTAAGAAAATGAAACATGGAAAGGGAGGAGGATCAATAAGGGGGACCCCTGCACCACGCTCCACATCATCCAGGTTTCGCAAACTGAACTGACCTAGAGCCCTTCCCACCAGAACCTACCCAAAGGTATCCTACACCAAAAATTAAGCAGGAAGTTACATTCTCACTGCAGATCAATTTCCCCATAAATGGAGATGCATGGACACAACAAGATCCAAGTCAAACATTGTAGTCTTCGGCTAAAGCAAACATAACCAAGTTTAAGTTCACACGTTAAGTTAACTCTGGCACACTGCAATTAAGGCCTAGATGACATCCACTACATATTATTTCTTAAGAAAACATGACTTGAAACCAAACTAAAATATAACCTACGAATTTGTGTATCCTATGCCGAACAACCTCATAAGGTGGAATACAAATCCAGCAACACAGCAACACAGGCAACAATAGACCACAGGTCAGACAAGCAGATTCGTCTACCCAAACTCACGAAAACGCAGACACTAATTCCTGAACTTTGACAGCTACCAGACACGGAAGTCCATGGATGTTACAATACTCTCTATTCATGGGAGACCTAAAGGATCTAAAGGTTCAGGTTCTGAATTGGGAAGTTATTTCCAGACCCAAATCCAAATGTTGCCTTAAAGAGGCTGAGCCGTTCTCTTTTTTCTCCGTTTTTTTTTTTGAACTGCCAGTTAACTAGTCCAAAATAAGTTTTTCATTTTTTCTTTACGGACGCTGACTTTCCACGTACCCACAAAAGTGTGTCTGAGCCAAGTTTATAGGCTCCGATACACTACTCAGTCACTTTAGTACAGTGTGTTAATTGACTAAAGTTAATAACCTTACTCTGTTAGGAGGTGAATTCGCCTCTGTTGTTTACTTTTTTTATCTACTAACTTCTCTTCTTTCCTCCTTCTCCCTCTTTATCTCTCTCCCTTCTCACTACCCAGCTAATAAATATCGCACTAAGGTGGAGATTGGTCGTTAACAGATATTACAGACAAATTTATTTCAGAACTCACATACAGTCTTCAACCATCCAAATACACCGATGGCCTACTCAGCATTGGAGAAATCCCCCGAAGTGATCTCACACAACATAAGAGGGCTCAATGTCCCTGAGAAAAGGTCAACACTCCTTCGGGAACTGAAGAAAGGTAAGCCACACTTTGTCTTCCTCCAAGAGACCCATTTTAAAACAGGGCACATACCAAAACTCACCAATACCTACTTCACAGAGGCGTACCATGTGACAAATGACACAGCTAAAACCAAGGGAGTCTCGACTCTGGTGAGTAAAGATGCCCCATTCACCCTTAGAGAAAGTCTCATAGACCCAGAGGGTAGATACATATTCCTTAAAGGTACATACTTTGATAGACCCATCACATTAGCGAACGTTTACTTCCCTAATTCAGGCCAGGTTGCCTTCTGCCAAAAAATAGTTCGAGCACTGACAGGGTTCGCAACAGGACTACTCATTTTAGGTGGAGACTTCAATGTACCACTAAATCCAGTAGTTGATTCCTCCTCGGGGAAATCCTGCATTAAGTATAGCGCCCTTAAAAGAATTAAAACACTCCTCAACTCACTACAATTAATAGACACATGGAGATTCCTCCACCCAGATACTAGGGACTTTTCTTGTTTTTCGGCTCCACACAACAGCTACTCATGTATAGACCTACTGTTCATTACTCAAAGGGACCTACCAAATGTAATTGACGCCCAAATAGGAGTTCAAGTACTGTCTGACCACGCACCGATATCCCTGACACTAGACTTAAGCACTCCAGCCTCCAGATCTAATATATGGAGACTCAACCTCTCACTCATAACAGACATAGAATTACTGCCCAAAATAACTGCGACACTGTCTGAATATTTCAGACACAACAGTACCCCTACAATGAACCCCATGACAACATGGCAGGCACACAAATGCTGTATTAGAGGGGAACTAATTAAACTGGGAGCCCAAAGAAAGAAAAAACAGGAACAAGAAATGAATACACTGATAAATAAAATTAATACCCTGGAAAATAGCCATAAAAACATTCCCTATCACTACAATCAGCTAAAGATCTACTTGACGCCGCAAGACATTACAACAAATATTTGAGCACAAATCGAAAAGAATGCTGTTCTTCAAAAAAGCTATATACTATGAGTCAGGTGACAAAACAGGCAGGCTACTATCCAGAGCATTGAAAGAAGCTAACTCAAAAAACCACATAGCAGGAATCAGATCACGAGAAGGGACATTAGCTATAACTACAGAAGCAATAGCGACACAATTCCAACAATTTTACACGGAACTGTACAACTTACCTACACAACATAAAACATCTGACATAAAAACAGACAGAAGGACAACTATACAAGACTACCTTATTAGAAGTGGATTACCCAGATTGGAGGACACAGAGACATCCCTCTTAGAGGAAGAAACACAGAAACAGAAAATGAGTCAGCAATAAAAGATCTCAAACCAGGGAAAAGCCCGGGCCCAGACGGCTTTACCTCAATTTATTATAAAACATTTAGTAATATTCTAACAACCCCCTTACAAAAAGCTTTAAACGCCTTAACTTCCACTTCCCAGGTACCAACCGAATTTCTAGCAGCCCATATCACAGTAGTACCAAAACCAGGAAAAGACCCCATGGAATGCACAAGCTACAGACCCATTTCCTTACTAAATTTAGACCTTAAAATTATGGCGAAAGTATTGGCAAACAGATTAAGATCAATACTACCCTCGCTAATAGGCCCAGAACAGGTGGGCTTTATGCCCAATAGAAAGGCTAGAGACAATGTGATCAAGGCCCTTTTGTTGTCACATGCAGCACACATTGGAGGCTGTGAGGGCCTTCTCCTGTCCACAGACGCAGAGAAGGCCTTCGATAGAGTCATGGAATTTTATGCTAGACACGTGCAAATACGTGGGTCTAGGCCCCCGCATGTTGATGTGGATATCAGCCCTATATGACAAACCGTCAGTTAAGTTGAAAATCAATGGCTCGTTGTCAGAGAGGGTCTTGATCACAAATGGTACGAGACAGGGATGCCCTTTGTCCCCTCTACTATTCATACTCTCCCTAGAACCATTTATTAGAATGATAAATCAAGATAAATCCATTACAGGATTCGAAGTTGCGAATAAAGAACACAAGATCGCGGCATATGCCGACGACCTCCTGTTTTTCTTAACTAAACCACACGTAACAATGCCAAACCTGCTGAAACAATTTACCGAATACGGCTATCTCTCAAATTTTTAAATAAATTACACAAAATCGGAAGCAATGAATATTTCCCTACCTGATGAACTACTGAATAACACCAAAACCAATTGCCCCTTTAGATGGGAAACGCACTCCCTCAAATACTTGGGAATAAACTTAACACCAAGATTAGCATCCCTATATGAGCATAACTTTCCTGCTTTACTACAAGAAATAAAGAAAGACCTAAAAACATGGAACAACAAATTCTTCTCATGGTTCGGGAGGGTGGCGATATTAAAAATGGTTATTCTTCCCAGACTGCTGTATTTACTCAGATCCCTCCCTATCAAAATACCCCAATCTTTCTTTAAGGCTTTACAATCTATACTGTTACAATTCCTCTGGGGACACAAAAAAGCCAGAATCAAATTCCAACTCCTCACTAGACCAAAAGAACAAGGGGGTATGGGCATACCAAATTTCTACAAATATTATCTTGCTTCACACCTCACAAGGGTAATAGATTGGCATTGCCATACAGAATCCAAAGATTGGGTCCTGTTAGAGGCCTCACTGTACCAAACCCCTCTGAAATTCTCCCCTTGGTTAACTTGGAAATCCCACAACAAGCAAATTAGAAAACACCCATTGACAGGTACTACACTACACCTATTTCAGAAAATAGCTAACACTACTGAACTAACATCAGTTCTCAGTTCACTCACTCCAATGATGGATAATCCTGACTTTACACCAGGACTTAAGAATAAGACCCTACAGACCCCAACTGGTATACCACCTCTACTGGCATGGAATTGCATACATAAAGGTAACATTAAGGATTTTGCAACACTCAAGACAGATAATGGCCTTATGGGACTTCCCTTATGGGTATACTTTCAAATACGCAGCTATATAATGAACAAAACAAGAAAACCCACACTCTTCCGGCGATTAACGTAGTTAGAGGAAATTTGCTTACAAGGCACACAGTTCAGCAGAGCGACTTCTATTACTTACACCTTGTTACAAGAGTCTAAAGAAACTACAGAGGACAGATTTAAAGCAGCTTGGTCTACAGCATTACAAGTAGATATCACTGACAAACAATGGAAAGTAGCATGCATCATGTCACACAAATGCTTTGGAAGATTTATCATAACATACCGCTGCTGAAACAAAACTTAGTGAAACGAGCAAAAAAAACAGGATCTGAGTGATTCGATAGCAGAACCTACGCACCAGGGAACCAGCGACCAATCGAACATACGGACTACCGCTGTGTAAGGAAAAACCTTGAGGTAGCATCGGCATTCTGGCATCAAGAAACTGGAACCAGCAAGGTGAAAAAGAACGGAATATCACCGCCCCAGGTAGGTCAGCCAAAAGTGGGATATAAAGCATCTCCTCCAGTTAAGAAGCCACAGGTGCTGGCAATGCATATAGCAATAAAATAGGAAGAAATTCTGGACAGCCGCACTCCAAAAATTGCCTTTTATTCAAAAAAAACAGGATCAAAAATACATGTTTTTGTATTTTCAAACAGTTTATAGTGTGAAACGCGTCAGCTTTCCTGTCCATTCTGCGGTGGCATGTATTTTTGATCCTTCCTATTTTATTAAGGTGAAAAGAACATCGATAAGATGAGTGGGTTGAGGGCAGGTATTTATCTGGTGAGACGACTCCAACAAACTCAGGATGACCTGCGCTCAGCCTTCATATACATTATATTTATTTAAATTATATATATAGTGCCTCTAGTGAGTGTATATACGGTGGTGGAGTCACAGGATTGCCGATTCTCTTCACTTGGTGGAAATGTACATTCGTTTATACGCTGTATGCGTTTATTTCATGGATCTCTGAGAAGTGTATAGGGACGGTGATCTTATAATCCTCATTTTGGAGATTTCTTGTTGGATTAATGAATTGAACATTTCATAGACACTTTTCTGTTGGAATAGGGCATGTATTTGCTCATATTGTGGGTTTTTTGCATTTATAGAATTTTTATTTTCACATTCTTTATTTAGTTTTACATTCTGTACAGAGGGTATGTGGAGTTGCCTAGTGTGCCAGCTGCTGGGGCCTACAGGCGCTCAATTATTGATTTATTTCTTGGTATTATGTGTATCAGTATTGCACATTGAATGACACCACAAAGATGTGTTATGGACCTTCCTCTGCAATGCAGTGGTACCGTGTGTTATAATGTGACCGGATGATTTAGGGGTGTCCTTCAGTACCACCATCAAATGTGACCGTTCAATAAATGGGGCAGTACCGCTACTGCCCTACAACCCCTGTTGTGTGTTCTCCGGGGTTTACAGGGTTCAACAGCTGGTAAGGAGGTGAGAAGAACAATCAAAAAACGCTCCTCAGAGGGTGAGAAGAGTAAACAAGCTCTTGGAGAGATGAGGGTGTCGGCCATTATTGGGGTTCCTCGGCCTTCTACACATTGGAACCTTTGTCTTTAATACAAACCGACTCATTACTCGCTATGACCCCCCCCCCCCCCTCCCCCGACTATTACAAAATGCTGTATCCTGTACCATGGAGACACAGACAGATATAGGAAATTTATACTGAATGTAGGAAGTAAATTTTACATGTCACTGTACTTACAGACAACACAGAGCACTGCTACAGCGATGATGATGATGATGATGGCAGACGGGATTACACCAGCAGGAATGTTCCCTTTATTTGGAATGCTGTACTCTGTAGGACAGAGGGGAAGAGAAGATTGGTGTTAGAACCTCACAGGAAGAGTCAGACATTACTGAGATTAATACAAAGATGGTAAGAAAATCAGGTTGTATGAAGAGCCAATCACAAGGAGGACACAGCCCTCCCTGCAGTACTATAGGTAGAATCATGGAAAGTCTTACACCCACCTCTAGTCTGAGCACTGTGATTGGCAGAGAACAGAGCTGAATGCCCCTCCATGGATCTGAGATAAAGAGTGATTGGATAATGCATTATACATTATTTTTGTGCCCCAAGCACTTACATTTTTGATGCCTCCATTTATTCACCTTCCTGTGTTCCTCCATCTTCCTCCCTGAACCTCCAGTTGTGAGCTCACCTCATGCACAGCAGTAGGGTCCAGTCCATGCACAGTGGGGGATGCCGTGGTCTGTTATTGCACCCATTTGGTGTATGTGGAAACACTGTGGGACTATACTACACATGTGCCAAACAAAACAGCAGCAGCGGCCCCATAATCTGCATGTGTTGGCCAAGTGTGCCCCACTGTGCACACAGTAGACCTACCCCCCTCCCCCCCCCCCCCCACTGTGCACACAGTAGAGCTCCCCCCCCCCCCACTGTGCACACACCAGCAGGACAACACCAGCGTCTCTATTGCACGAAAATGCAGAAAATGTACATCGCGGTGGGAACACAGGTGTGTCTGGGGAGACCCCAGGGAGACACTGGAGAAACAAGGGGGCCCCTACAGGTGGAAACAGCACACTGCAACCTTCATAAGCTGGAAACCCTTCAGAGATCTGGAGACTGGAGGAAATGGTGTAGAAAAGGTGTGCAAATACTCTTATCCTTTGATCTTTACCAGGGGGCTCAACATCACTTTAATCCTGGATCTACTGTGAATGTGACATGCTGGAGCAAACTAGAGAGGATACCTTGGAGAGAAAACGTAGAAACTGGAGGAATGGAAACTGTCCGAGTTGTAAATAACCAACTTTATAGCACAGATGATGTTATGTTATCTAAGCCGGAGTTCCTTGTGACCCCCCCCCAGTCCTTGTGTTGGGGTGTCCCCTGGAGAATTGCCATCCGCGCCTCATTACCCCTTGAGCCAATGTTAACAATTTTGACAATTTTGTAATCCTCTGTTAGTTACCGACATTGTATTCCAAACTGACCGCCGTGCACAACCTTCTGTGTATGAGAGAGGACCCTAGGAGGTAACAGTTGCCTGTATTCCCATCCTGGCTTATATGGACAAGCCACGCCTTGTTGTCCTCTCAAGACCGGGGAAGTCTGGATGCACTGAAATCATAACACAAAACCGGGTGCACCGGCCTAGTGCATTATCCTCACACCATGTCTTTTATTATTAAAAAAGTGGTAAGTAAAATACTCACAAACCAACAGGTGCATCAATGTCATAATACAAGATCATCTTCAAAACCTCGATGTATCTCATCTCATAATAGGACAATAAAATGACAGGCTAATGCTTATTGAGGGAAGTCCCATCCCCCCACAGTTAGAAACACCTCCCAGGGAACACACATAACCCCTTGATCACCCCCTAGTGTTAAAGGGGTTGTATGGGGTTTTTTTTTTTACCTCCACTGTGCAGTTCATTTTGCACAGAGTGGCCCTCGATCCTCCTCTTCTGGGGTCCCTCGGCGGCTGTCTCAGGTCCTCCCCGCAATAGCTAACCTCCCTCTGGGAAGCTCTATCCCGGGGGGTTAGCTTGCGGGCGCGCTCCCTGTCATACACGCTGCATCCATAGACACAGAGTGTATGACTCGGTCCTGCCCCCCCGGCGGGCCGGGTCTTTGGATGCGATTGACAGCAGCACGAACCAATGGCTGCGCTGCTATCAATCTATCCAATGAAGAGCCGAGAAGCCCGGGCAATGATCGTGTGCGGGACTTTCGAGGGCTCAGGTAAGTAAACCGGGGGGCTGAGGGGCCGGTATTTATCAGATGTTTTTTCACCTGAATGCATAGGATGTATTAAGGTGAAAAACATGAACCTTTACAACCCCTTTAACCCCTTCCCTACCAGTGAAATTTATACAGTAATAAGTGGGAATTTTTTTAGCTCTGATCGCTGTATAAAATGTCACTGTTTCCAAAAAAAAGTGTCAAAAGTGTCCGATCTGTCTGCAGCAATGTCGCAGTCCCGCTAAAAATTGCTGATCGCCATTACTAGTATAAAAAAAAAAGCCATAAATCTATCCCCATATTTTGTAGACAACTATAACTTTTGTGCAAACCAATCAATATGCACTTATTGGGGTTTTTTTTACCAAAAATATGTGGAAGAATACGTATCGGCCTAAACTGATCAAGAAATTTGTTTTTTTTTTTAATTTTTGGGGATATTTATTATAGAAAAAAAGTAAAAAAATAGTTTTTTTTTTTTAAATTGGCGGTCTTTTTTTGTTGACAGCTCAAAAAATAAAAAAAACAAAAACTGCAGAGGTGATCAAATACCACCAAAACAAAGCTCTATTTGTAGGGAAAAAAGGATGTCAATTTTGTTTGGGAGCCACGTCGCACGACCGCGCAATTGTCAGTTAAAGCGACAGTGTCGTATCACAAAAAAATGGCCTGGTCATTAAGGGGGCAAATCCTTCCGGTCCTTAAGCACTTAAGGACCGCCTCACGCCGATATACGTCGGCAAGGGCAGGCAAAATCACGTACATCTACGTGATCTGCCTCCCGTGGGTGGGGGTTCCGATCGGACCCCCCCCCCCCGGTGCCCGAGGCGGTCCTCTTTTGTCCCCCGGCGATCGGAGGTGAGGGGAAGGCCATCCGTTCGTGGCCCCCCCCTCGCGATCGCCGCCGGCCAATGAGAACATTCCTTTGCTGCTGTATGCTAAACAGCAGCAAAGGAAATGATGTCATCTCTCCTCGGCTCGGTATTTTCCGTTCCGGCGCAGAGGAGAGAAGACATCAATGTGAGTGAAAACACACACACAGTAGAACATGCCAGGCACACTAAACACCCCTCCCCCCCCCGTCACACTGACACCAAGCAGGTTTTTTTTTTTTCTGATTACTGCATGGTGTCAGTTTGCGACAGTTAGAAGTGGTAGGACAGTTACTGTTAGCCCTCTTTAGGTCTAGGATACCCCCCTAACCCCCCCTAATAAAGTTTTAACCCCTTGATCTCCCCCCGTCACCAGTGTCGCTAAGCGATCATTTTTCTGATCGCTGTATTAGTGTCACTGGTGACGCTAGTTAGGGAGGTAAATATTTAGGTTCGTCGTCAGCGTTTTATAGTGACAGGGACCCCCATATACTACCTAATAAAGGTTTTAACCCCTTGATTGCCCCCTAATTAACCCTTTCACCACTGATCACCGTATAAGTGTTACGGGTGACGCTGGTTAGTTCGTTCATTTTTTATAGTGTCAGGGCACCCGCCGTTTATTACCGAATAAAGGTTTAGCCCCCTGATCGCCCGGCGGTGATATGCGTCGCCCCAGGCAGCGTCAGATTAGTGCCAGTACCGCTAACACCCACGCACGCAGCATAAACCTCCCTAAGACCCTTTCACACTGGGGCGGTTTGCAGGCGGTATTGCGCTAAAAATATCGCCTGCAAACCGCCCCTAAACAGCCTCCGCTGTTTGTTCAGTGTGAAAGCCCGAGGGCTTTCACACTGAAGCGGTGCGCAGGCAGGACGGTAAAAAAAGTCCTGCAAAGCGCTTTTTTGGAGCGGTGAAGGAGCGGTGTATTCAATGGGACAGCGCGGCTATACCGCGGCAATACTGCGGCTATAGCCGCGCTGTACGAGGGATTTTAACCCTTTTTCGGCCGCCAGCAGGGGTTAAAACCGCACCGCTAGCGGCCGAATACCGCTGCAAGAACGACGGTACAGCAGCGCTAAAAATAGCGCTGTTGTACCGCCGACGCCCCCACCGCCCCAGTGTGAAAGGGGCCTGAGTGTTAAAGTATCTGAACAGATCAATATCTGATCTGATCAGATCTATACTAGCGTCCCCAACAGTTTAGGGTTCCCAAAAACGCAGTGTTAGCGGGATCAGCCCAGATACCTGCTAGCACCTACGTTTTGCCCCTCTGCCCGGCCCAGCCCACCCAAGTGCAATATCCAGGTGGCACAAACCCCCCCAAATGACCCCATTTTGGAAAGTAGACACCCCAAGCTATTTGCTGAGAGGTATAGTGAGTATTTTGCAGACCTCACTTTTTGTCACAAAGTTTTGAAAATTGAAGAAAGAAAAAAAAAAATGTTGGCCACCTGGGCATTCCATGGCCTCCGAAACTGTGATAGGCAGTGAAGAGTGAAATCAAAAATTTACGCCCCTTAGAAATCCTGAAGGCAGTGCTTGGTTTTCGGGGTCCCGTACGCGGCTAGGCTCCCAAAAAGTCTCACACATGTGGTATCCCCGTACTCAGGAGAAGCAGCTGAATGTATTTTGGGGTGCAATTCCACATATGCCCATGGCCTGTGTGAGCAATATATCATTTAGCGACAACTTTTTGTAAATATTTTTTTTTTTTTTGTCATTATTCAATCACTTGGTTAAAAAAAAAAAATATTCAATGGGCTCAACATGCCTCTCAGCAATTTCCTTGGGGTGTCTACTTTCCAAAATGGGGTCATTTGGGGGGGTTTTGTACTGCCCTGCCATTTTAGCACCTCAAGAAATGACATAGGCAGTCATAAACTAAAAGCTGTGTAAATTCCAGAAAATGTACCCTAGTTTGTAGGCGCTATAACTTTTGCGCAAACCAATAAATATACATTTATTGACATTTTTTTTACCAAAGACATGTGGCCGAATACATTTTGGCCTAAATGTATGACTAAAATTTAGTTTATTGGATTTTTTTTATAACAAAAAGTAGAAAATATCATTTTTTTTCAAAATTTTCGGTCTTTTTCCATTTATAGCGCAAAAAATAAAAACGGCAGAGGTGATCAAATACCATCAAAAGAAAGCTCTATTTGTGGGAAGAAAAGGACGCAAATTTCGTTTGGGTACAGCATTGCATGACTGCGCAATTAGCAGTTAAAGCGATGCAGTGCCGAATTGTAAAAAGTGCTCTGGTCCTTAGGCAGCATAATGGTCCGGGGCTAAAGTGGTTAACTACTTCAAAACCAGGCACTTATACACCTTCCTGCCCAGACCAATTTTCAGCTTTCAGAGCTGTCGCAGTTTGAATGACAATTGTGCAGTCATACAACTCTTTACCCAAACTAAATTTTTATAACTTTGTTCCGATAAACAGAGCTTTCTTTTGCTGGTATTTGATCACCTCTGCGGTTTTTATTGTTTCCTAAACAAATAAAAAAATACCGAAAATTTTGAAAAATAAAAAAAGTTTTGTTTCTGTTAAAATTTTTTGTAAGTTTTCTCTTTCGCTGATGGGCACTGATAAGGCGGCACTGATGAGGTGGCAGCAACGAGCGGGCACCGACGATGAGCATTGATAGGCGGCACTGATGGGCACTCATGGGTGGCACTGATGGGCACTGAAAGGCTGCAAAGATGGGTTCTTATGGGTGGCACTGCTGGGCACTACTGATATGAGGCACTGATAGGCATCCCTGGTGGCACTGGCAATGGTAGGCATTGTGACTGGGCACTGATTGGCAGCTGCCTGGGCATAGATTAGTATTTCCCTGGGGGTCTAGGGGGCATACCTGGTGGTCCAGTGTGGATGGCCATCCTGGGTGGGATCCGAGGGGGGGAAGTGGAAAGATCAGGGAGGTTTTTTTACAGCTTAGAAAGGGGCAGGTTGGACAGCACAAGTACTGTGCTGTTTAACCACTTCACGCAAATCGCCGTAGCCCTACGTCGGTATTTTGATGCCAAGTACCGTTGCAATGGCAACAGATAGCTGCCATAACCCCGGTATTTTCAGCAATGACGTGCATTTCGCTTTGATAATGTCAGGCAGGAGGTTGTGGCATAGTTTGGAGATAGCCAGCACAAGATCAGTCACGGATTCAGGAATACCACGTAGCTGTATATTATTATGGCGATTTCTGTTATCTAAGTCTTCAACCTGAGCCCGTAGATAAGAGAAGTTGTCTGCCATCATTTCATAATCCTTCCTGAGGTCATTATGTGCCAAGGACAGTTCATTGTGTTTTGTTTCTAATATGTCGGTGCGGCCGCCCAGGGCTGCAATTTCCTGAGAAAGGGAGTTAGTGGATTTGTGTAGCTCAATTTGTATTTTATCTACCCGTTTATCATAAATTGCTGGCAAACTTGCATCTAGGTCTGCTTTGGAATGAGGAGGAATAGAATACTCACTGTCCCTCTTCGCTGCGGTGTACTACTGCTGGAGGCCGCTGGTGACTTGGCGCTATTTTGGTTCATCATTGCTGTCTCCTTGGCGCGGAGTAAGAAGTTTGTTAGCGAGTGTCTGGTGCGGCTACTATGCACCTTTTTGCCTGAGGGCATGCAGGGGGGTGTCCCACAGGGGTGCTTGCGTTGATCAGGGGAATTTATCAGCAGATAGCCCTAGGAATCTCACTTGGTTGTCCGGGTCCGGCACAGCTGTTCACAAATACGTCCGCCGCGCATGCGCCCCCGCTTTTTTCCCTAATAAATGAAGTAATCATTTAAAAACTGCATTTTTTATTTACTGTGGTTATCTTTGTGGAACATTAAAATTTGTTTGATCTGAATAATTTAAAGTGACAAATATGCAAAAATAAATAAATAAATCAGGAGGGGGCAAATATTTTTTCACAGCCGTGTACATAAATTTACCAGGAGACTGCCAGCGAAAGTAGGATTTTTTTTTGTTACCGTAAAATCCCTTTTTCCCAAAAGCGTCTTTTAGGACAGAACCTGAGAGATCGTGACTCCTCCATCAGGAAACACCTTCTCCAGATCTTTAACCACTTCCCTACCCGCCGCCTATAGTAATATGACGTGCACAGATGGGATCTCCCATCCTGGGTGGACATCATATGACGGCCTCGGGTTCCGGCCACCTAGGGCGCACGCCCGCCGCGTTGCTCGGGTCCCGGTGCGTGTGCCCGGCGGCCGCGATGTCGGCCGGGCACCCGCGATTGCCCGTTAACCAGGCCGGACCGTGGATCTGTGTGTGTAAACATACAGATCCACAGCCTGTCAGCTCAGAGGAGACCGATCATGTGTTCCCAGTACACAGGAACACTGATTGGTCTCCTCCCCTTGTGCGTCCCCTCCCCCTACAGTTAGAAGCATTCCCTAGGAAACATATTTAACCCCTCCCCGCCCCCGAGTGGTTAACCCCTTCACTGCCTGTCACATTTACACAGTAATCAATGCAATTTTATAGCATTGATCGCTGTATAAATGTGAATGGTCCCAAAAATGTGTCAAAAGTGTCCGATGTGTCCGCCATAATGTCGCAGTCACGAAAAAAAATTGCGATCGCCGCTATTAGTAAAAAAAATAAATAATTTTTTTTTTAAAAATGCCATAAATCTATCCCGTATTTTGTAGATGCTATAACTTTTGCGCAAACCAATCAATATACGCTTATTGCGATTATTTTTACCAAAAATATGTAGAAGAATATCGGCCTAAACTGAGGAAAAAATTATTATTTTTTTTTTAAAATTGGGATATTTATTATAGCAAAAAGTAAAAAATATTGTGTTTTTTTCAAAATTGTCGCTCTTCTTTTTTTATAGCGCAAAAAATAAAAACCGCAGAGGCGATCAAATACCACCAAAAGAAAGCTCTATTTGTGGGGAAAAAAATGACAATTTTGTTTGGGTACAACGTCGCACGACCGCGCAATTGTCGCTTAAAGTGCGACAGTGCTGAAAACTAAAAATTGGTTTGGGAAGGAAGGGGGTGAAAAGGCCCGGTATTGAACCGGTTAAAAGGGAGGCACCTCCCTACCACACCTCAGCCTTTGGAAGAAGCATCTCTCAGATATCTCTCTTAAAACTGTGTTTCTTATCGCCATTACTTTGGCACGCTTAACGCTCTGTCAATTAAGGAACCTTACTTGTCAGTCTTTACAGGCAGAGTTTTACAGAGGACAGACCCAAAGTTCTTACCTAAGGTAGCTTCAATAAATAATCGTTCACAAGACATTGTGCTACCAACCCTTTGTGCAAACCCATCAGGGGAGAAAGAAACTATTTTTCATATGTTGGATGTCAAAAGGACTTTGTTAGGTTACCTAGAAATAACAAAGGAAATTAGGTGTAGATTCATTATTTGTTCTTTTTTCGGACAACAAAAAAGGTTGCCAGGTTTCTAGAGCTGCACGATTAATCGTATATAAGATCGCTATTTCGATTCACACCCCCCCCCCCCCCGCGCGCGATCTGCAAGCAGGATTAGCTCAATTTTCCAGATCTCCCAGTCGGAAACACGGAACCAGCATGGAACACAAATGGCGCCGATATCGGAACTATCTATCGTCAGCAACCGGAACTGACGTCAGTCAGCATAGAGCCGGCCTGGACTGCACAAGCGCAATCAACACGCTGCTCGCTCCCAATGCTCGGGGCTGGTTATTTAACACAGCAGGGGCGGATACTTTTCTCAAAGGGGCAGATGTATTTATGGTTATAAAGACAGCAAAGGGCGGATGCTTTTCTCAAAGGGGCGGATGTATGGTTAACTATACATCCGCCCCTTTGAGAAAAGCATACGCCCCTTGCTGTATTAAATGAAAAACCAGCCCTGAGCTTCGGGAGCGAGTGGCGTGTTGATTGCGCATGCGCCGTCTACAGCTGATTTTTCTCTTTTAAATTTAACCATTTTAAAGAATCATGAGAGAATCGTGATCTGTATTCTAAGCAAAAGAATCGCGATTCTCATTTTTCCCCAGAATCGTGCAGCTCTACAGGCTTCTAAAGTTTCTTTAGCCAGATGGCTGAAATGATCTATTTTTGAGGCATACTCACATGCAGGTTGATCCCCGCCAGCAGGAATTTGTGCACACTCAAAAAGATTTGCAAGGCGGTAACGTGGGCAAGCTTACGCACGTTCCTGCGACATTACAGGCTGGACCTCACATCTACCAGCGATTAGGTATTTGTCAGGAAGGTCCTGCAGGCTGCTGTCCCACCCTAAGGGGGTAAGTCTCCGTTATCCTCTCAGGTGCTGTCCTGAAAGATGCCTTGGGAAAATTCAAGTTAGACTTACCGGTAACTTGTTTTCCAGAAGTCTTTCAGGACAGCAACGACCCACCCTATTAGTTTGATGTACTACAATGTGACTAACGTATGTGTTTATGTGTTCCAGCTGGGGTCGGAGGTTCTCTTCTACAACTGAGGTGTGGTAGGGAGGTGCCTCCCTTTAAAGATCTGGAGGAAAAAGGTGTTCCTGTGGTTCGGTGGAAGGAGTCACCATCTCTCAGGTGCTGTCCTGAAAGACTTCTGGAAAACAAGTTACCGGTAAGTCTGACCTGAATTTTCAGAGTTCATTGGACGGACACAGCTCTTCTAAATCCTGACCATTGGGTTTATAGCACCACCTACAGGAGTAGGACACTAGGTAGAAAAAGCTCAGCACCACCTATGGACGCTAGTATAAACCCCCTCTGCTACAGGCAGTTCAGTTTGTAACAAAGCAGTACAAGAAAAAGAGAACCACAAGAGGAGGAGGGTGCTGTGTCCATCAATGAACTCAGAGAAAGGCATTTTAGGGCGAGTAAACTAATATCCCGTTTTCTCTTGAGATCATTGACACAGATTTTTTTTATTTATTTTTTAATCTTGACCGTAGAGATGTCCCAATGCAGTGTCTCAATGAGGAAAAAAAAAAAAACAAACAAACAAACACACACACACACACAAATTAAAAAAAGACAGACCATGTAACCACTGAAAAAACACACCCCAAAAAGGGAAACAAGGAAACCTCAAACAGTGGCTTTCCAAACATTGCAGCAAAAACAAGCATCCGAGGATGCATCAACCTTTGTAAAACCTTGGTACAGGTATTTACAGACAACCAGGGAGCCACCTTACAAACTTGAGACATAGGCACCAGATGTCGGAATGTCAAGTAGGCACTACTGGTAGAGTGTGCCGCATCAGAGTTGGGAAGAGCCCGACCCCTGATTACACAAGCCAGAACAACCGTCTGCCTGATGCCATGAAAACTGATGGCAGGAGGAGGCTGCCAGGTCTATTAGTGGGGTGTCTGCAATCACAAGCAGAAAATCCAACCTCAAGAAGGAAGCTGTAGCGAGACACACAAAACTGCCCAGACCACAACCAAGGAATACAGCACAACCTCCTCAGGATGCAAAGGGCGGGGGCACAAAAAAGATAGGACAATGTCCTCGTACAGGTGAAAACAGTCACAACCTTTAGCAGGAAAAAGGGGCAAGGACAGAGCACGACCTTACCCCTGAACAGAACCAGGTAAGACGACGTACAGGAAAAAGGTGGCTAACCAGTAGGGATGAGCCGAACACCCCCCTGTTCGGTTCGCACCAGAACATGCGAACAGGAAAAAAGTTAGCTCGAACACGCGAACACCGTTAAAGTCTATGGGACACAAACATGAATAATCAAAAGTGCTCATTTTAAAGGCTTATATGCAAGTTATTGTCATAAAAAGTGTTTGGGGACCCGGGTCCTGCCCCAGGGGACATGGATCAATGCAAAAAAAAGTTTTAAAAAACGGCCGTTTTTTCAGGAGCAGTGATTTTAATAATGCTTAAAGTCAAACAATAAAAGTGTAATATCTCTTTAAATTTCGTACCTGGGGGTGTCTATAGTATGCCTGTAAAGGGGCGCATGTTTCCTGTGTTTAGAACAGTCTGACAGCAAAATGACATTTCGAAGGAAAAAAAACATTTAAAACTACGCACGGCTATTGCATTGCCGACAATACACATAGAAGTTCATTGATAAAAACGGCATGGGAATTCAACACAGGGAAACCCCGAACCAAAATTAAAAAAAAAAAAAAAAAAAGATGTGGGAGTCCCCCTAAATTCCATACCAGGCCCTTCAGGTCTGGTATGGATTTTAAGGGGAACCCCGCGCCAAAAAAAAAAAAAAAAACGGCGTGGGGTCCCCCCAAAAATCCATACCAGACCCTTATCCGAGCACGCAACCTGGCAGGCCGCAGGAAAAGAGGGGGGGGGACGAGAGTGCGGCCCCCCCTCCTGAACCGTACCAGGCCACATGCCCTTAACATTGGGAGGGTGCATTGGGGTAGCCCCCCAAAACACCTTGTCCCCATGTTGATGAGGACAAGGGCCTCATCCCCACAACCCTGGCCGGTGGTTGTGGGGGTCTGCGGGCGGGGGGGCTTATCGGAATCTGGAAGCCCCTTTAACAAGGGGACCCCCAGATCCCACCCCCCCCTGTGTGAAATGGTAAGGGGGTACTTACCCCTACCATTTCACTAAAAAAACTGTCAAAAATTTTAAAAATTACAAGAGTTTTTGACAATTCCTTTATTTAAATGCTTCTTCTTTCTTCTATCTTCCTTCATCTTCTTCTGGTTCTTCCTCCAGTGTTCTCATCCAGCATCTCCTCCACGGCGTCTTCTATCTTCTCCTCGGGCCGCTCCGCACCCATGGCATGGGGGGAGTCTCCCGCTCTTCTCTTCATCTTCTTCTTTATCCTCTTCTCTTCTTCCTTCTTCTCTTCTTCATTTTCTTCTCCGGGCCGCTCCGCACCCATGTTGGCAAGGAGGGAGGCTCCCGCTGTGTGACGGCATCTCCTCGTCTGACGGTTCTTAAATAACGGGGGCGGGGCCACCCGGTGACCCCGCCCCCCTCTAACGCACGGTGACTTGACGGGACTTCCCTGTGACGTCACGGGGAATGCCACAGGGAAGTCCCGTCATGTCCCGTGCATCAGAGGGGGGCGGGGTCACCGGGAGCCTCCCCCCATGCCATGGGTGGGGAGCGGCCCGAGGAGAAGAAGATAGAAGACGCCGCGGAGGAGATGCTGGACGAGAACGCCGGAGGAAGAACCAGAAGAGCCAGAAGAACCAGAAGAAGAAGATGAAGGAAGATAGAAGAAAGAAGAAGCATTTAAATAAAGGAATTGTCAAAAACTGTCTCTTGTCATTTTTAACATTTTTGACAGTTTTTTAGTGAAATGGTAGGGGTAAGTACCCCCTTACCATTTCACACGGGGGGGGGGGGGCGGGATCTGGGGGTCCCCTTGTTAAAGGGGGCTTCCAGATTCCGATAAGCCCCCCGCCCGCAGACCCCCACAACCACCGGCCAGGGTTGTGGGGATGAGGCCCTTGTCCTCATCAACATGGGGACAAGGTGTTTTGGGGGACTACCCCAAAGCACCCTCCTAATGTTGAGGGCATGTGGCCTGGTACGGTTCAGGAGGGGGGGCCACACTCTCGTTCCCCCCCTCTTTTCCTGCGGCCTGCCAGGTTGCGTGCTCGGATAAGGGTCTGGTATGGATTTTTGGGGGGACCCCACGCCGTTTTTTTTTTTTGGCGCGGGGTTCCCCTTAAAATCCATACCAGACCTGAAGGGCCTGGTATGGAATTTAGGGGGACTCCCACGTCATTTTTTTTTTTTTTTAATTTTGGTTCGGGGTTTCCCTGTGGGGAATCCCCATGCCGTTTTATATCAATGAACTTCTATGTGTATTGTCGGCAATGCAATAGCCGCGGGTAGTTTTAAATGTTTTAAATGTTTTTTTTTTTCCTGCTGTCAGACTGTTCTAAACACGGGAAACATGCGCCCCTTTACAGGCATACTATAGACACCCCCCAGGTACGAAATTTAAAGGGATATTACGCTTTTATTGTTTGACTTTAAGCATTATAAAAATCACTGCTCCTGAAAAAACGGACGTTTTTAAAACTTTTTTTTGCATTGATCCATGTCCCCTGGGGCAGGACCCAGGTCCCCAAACACTTTTTATGACAATAACTTGCATATATAAGCCTTTAAAATTAGCACTTTTGATTTCTCCCATAGACTTTTAAAGGGTGTTCTGTGGCATTCGAATTTGCCGCAAACACCCCAAATTGTTCGCTGTTCGGCGAACTTGCGAACAGCCAATGTTCGAGTCGAACGAGAGTTTGACTCGAACTCGAAGCTCATCCCTACTAACCAGCATCCATGCAATTAAAGAAGGACTTCCCGGGCCAACAGCAAGGAGACCGAAGCCACCAGACCAAAGATGCCCTGGCCCCCTGGTCTAGCCAAATCCAATTGTCCAGGACTATTCTTGGTGCATACTCTTTGCAGGACTTTGGATGGGTCCTGAAGCTGAAGAAGTCCACTTTGCCTCCGACAGGTGGAGGAGTTTCTGGGTCTGATCCTTAACCATGCACAGTCCAAAGTGTTCCTCCCACTGTGGACAAGCTCTAGAAGCTTTGGTCAGCAATTTTAGCTACTGCTGTTGCACAGGTGGGCTTCCCTGCTATCCTCTGTCTCATGGTGTCTGCCTTTGAGGTGATCCCATGTGCAGAACTATTAGAGGAGTGTGACAGGAGGGCCCGTGGAATCCAGAATCCCTTGGAAGGGTTGGGAAACCTTTTGTTTCAGCTCTCCATGCACCTCCTATGTCTAAGTGACCCTGTGTCCATTGGGTGACTAAGAAAATATGTCTTGGATTACTTAAAATGGGACAGTAATATTTATCCAAAATATATATATCATAACAAAGTTCCAACTGCTTTAGTGACTGTAGTGCCCACAGAGGAGAATATCTGTGACTTCTGTGCTCCCCTTTTGGCTCCCCACTCACCGGCTCCCAATACCCCTGCAGGGGTGACAGACACTAAAGATTCCAATGCCGTCCTCTTGGTTGGTATCCCGTGGTTGCTGAAAATATGGTATCCTCTGTCCCAGGATTCCCAGGTCAATCCTCCATATCACCTTACACCACGTCCAAGAAGGGGAATCGCCAGAGAAATCCAGATATGATGGACTCCCTTGTCAGCGACAGGGAGTCACTCGAGCGGGTTGCCTCTCAGGGCCAGTGAACGGGCATCACAGCTCTGCGAACCTTCTGGGTCAAACTCTGCGCGGATCTCCCGGGGTCGCCAGGTGGGTCCTCCCAAAGGATGGCCAAGGTGCGGATCAGAGGGAACAATGCGTCACGTACAAAGGCTGGAGTGAAGGCTGGTTGAATCTCTCAGTAAGTATGTGGAGAAAAATAAACAAGCTCCACATAGTGTAGATGAGCAAAAATAGGATTTTTATTGCTAAAAACGCCAGGTAACAATAAAATGTGATCACAGAGTATAAAATCGAAAATGGGCAACAAGGAGGATGCTGGAAGCGCCCGAAGCTTTTCGATCAATGGATCGTCTACTGGGGCACCCACCTGGCGACCCCGGGAAATCCGCGCAGAGTTTGACCCAGAAGGTTCGCAGAGCTGTGATGCCCGTTCACTGGCCCTGAGAGGCAACCCGCTCGAGTGACTCCCTGTCGCTGACAAGGGAGTCCATCATATCTGGATTTCTCTGGCGATTCCCCTTCTTGGACGTGGTGTAAGGTGATATGGAGGATTGACCTGGGAATCCTGGGACAGAGGATACCATATTTTCAGCAACCACGGGACACCATCCAAGAGGACGGCATTGGAATCTTTAGTGTCTGTCACCCCTGCAGGGGTATTGGGAGCCGGTGAGTGGGGAGCCAAAAGGGGGAGCACAGAAGTCACGGATATTCTCCTCTGTGGGCACTACAGTCACTAAAGCAGTTGGAACTTTGTTATGATATATATATTTTCCCAAGGACGCATCACACACATAAACAGGGCTCTGAACCAGCTAGTCTGCCAGACCAAGGGTACCTGCTTCTTACTTAGACCCTGGAGTGGGATCTTAGCCCATTCAGCAAGGAATACAAGGGCCAAAACTGGGCACAAAGCCGAGCGGGCAATAGTAAACATGGTACAGGGGACTGCTCCTGCCTGCAGGATCTGTAAAGGAAGGGCACTCCTCCATGGGCATCATGGTTGTCATATACAAACTAGATCTGAGAGGAGCCAGTATGAGGGCGCGGACCACTACTATAGAAGGTCTCCTCGAATGGGTAACGCACCAATAAAAGATTAGGGACTAGTAAAAACCACTTTGTACAGTGCCAAGCCACATAACAGCTTGTGAATACCAGGGAACCCTCCAGGTTAAACAAACTGACCCCGTACACTAAGAGAGGGACAAGAACAGCAGATATCAGGCGTGACAGCAGAAGAGTCTGCCCAACAAGCAAGAACACTGGGCCACAACAGCTCAGCTACAGAACGCATGCGGCAGCAGAAAACAAAAAGGGGGGAGTGCCCCATGGCAAAAAGGCATGCACAGGGCGTCAGTCCAGCCCCACACACCATGGTACTACCCAGCAGGATAGGGGCACTGGCCAACCCATACCTGCACACAGCCCAGGAATAATACAGCACGAGTGGTAGAACCCACAGTAAGAAAAAAAAAAATAATAATAATAAAAAAAGGGGGAAGGAGAGGGGTGGTTGCCCTAGGTTACAACAGACAATGTAATAGTCCCCCAGCACCTACCCATGTTAAGAGAGAGAAGGAGCAATCTGGGATTAGATCCTGCGACTTGCAGGTAACACACATTCTGCCAGGTAGTACTGCAGATGACTGAGCCACCTCTTAGGTCTCTCATGGCCCCGCTCAACTGGACAAGAGTGCCAGGCCACAACAAATCAGCCACCCAGCGCTGGTGTTTATGCGAGATGTAAAGGAGAAGCAGGAAAGGGCGATTGCCCTCAGTAAACATGGCGGGTGAATCTGCATACACGAGCAGCTGCCCATCCCACCTCTGCCCCCAACAGAGCAAAGACGCTGGCTGCAGTATATCCGCCCACCACATAGGCAGAAGTGATGGCAGAAAAGGGTAAATGCCCACTACCAGAATTTTGGGTTCAAAGCCCGCCACCAGTGATAGAGAAAAAAAAAAATAAAATAAAAAATTATATATTTTTTTTTTTCACCAATTTTTTTCTTTATATTTATTTTTTTAACAATTTCTTTTGCATACTGTGACCAGAGCAACACAGTGTTACCATATTAATATTGCATTACTCAACTCAGGGGAGGAGATCAGGATTTTTTTTTACACATTACGATGGTTTAGAAGAGTGAATATCACTTGTTATAAACAACCATTTTAGTGAATGAACTCGATGAATTCAGGGTTTACTATTGTGATTTGCTGATTGTCCACAGCTAATCACATGGAACAGATGGGCCGTAATTGGCCATGTCTATATCATGTGATCACTGACCAATCACAGGGATCAACACGATGTGGAAGGCATCCATTATGGTCATGTGATTTGCTGTGACTGGTACCGGCAGCGAGCCGCTACACTGATCCGGTGCACACAGTGGATGACAGGTGGCGCACATGAGGCACATTCTGGGGAGGACGTTGTATAATGTCCACCAGAACAAGAGGTCTCCAGTCTGCCCATCATCTGACTAAGGATGAGCTCAGGCGTGTTCACACAGCCCACGTGTAGAGCCCGTCATTAGCACTGCGCTGATCACAGGCAGTGAGACATTTCCTGATCTCTGCAGCCGCACAATGTCTCACTGCCTGTGATTAGCGTGGTGCCGACTTCCTGGCGGGCTCTACATGTGGGCTATGCGAACACGCCGGAGCTCATCCTTACATGTGACTAGAGGCCGGACGGGACCCGGTTACACACACACCTGGTTTAGGTCCGTCAGTTTTGGTGCTTTTAGAGAAAATAAAATCCTGTGCATCCAGGATCCAAATTTAGAAACTAAATGTGGCTAAACTCCGGTAAACATTATTTTTATGTTATTTCTGAGTAAAGCCTCGTACACACGATCGGATTTTCCAACGGGAATTGTGTGACAGACTGTTGGCCTAAAACCCGACCGTTTGCACGCTCCATCGGACAATTGTTGTCAGATTTTCCGCAGACAAATGTCGGATGGCAGGCTTTAAAATTTACCGTGGACAACGGTCTGTTGGCAGATTTTACAATCGTGTGTACACAAGTCCGTCAGACAAAAGTACAAAGTCCAAACCCACATGCTGGGAATCAATGCTCACCAAACACGACATTAGCAGAAGGTGCCCAAAGGGTGGCACTAAAGAGCTGAAAAACCACGTAGTACGTCACTATGTTCGTGTTTGTTGGCCGACAATTGTGTGCCGTGTGTATGAGAGACAAAATCCAGGCAAACGTTCTTCAGACAAAAGTTCAATGATTTGTCTGCGGAAAATCCGATCGTGTGTACGAGGCTTTAGCCTAGCCGGTATTTGTTAGTGGCGGCGTTTGTTTTCTATTCTGGAATCACGGGACAACCTCAATGTTTATAAACAATGTTATTTTGTATTTCTCAATCTCCTGTCTGACCAATGTTTATAAACACTGTGCTATACAGTCCATGTTTTACATTATCAGCTTCTACACCTGTTGTACAGTCAGAAATTTCAAGCAAGTAAAGGGGACAGCAGAAGAGGGGCAGAAGGACGGGAGACACTAAACACACCATGTGTACTTTTATGATGATTTTGTTGAACACACTTACCATATCCATCTATTACAGTGAGCGTTATCTCAGTTTTATGAACAGCATTATTCTTCAGCAACACCTCTGCCGTGTAGAACCCGGAGTCATTTATAGTCAGATTTCTTATAGTCAGAGCTCTATTGGTTTCATTGATAGTGAATCTGTTTCTAGGCAGATCAAATGTAATCTCTACCAGGGGATTCAGCTCCATTTCCACCATTATGGTTTTATTTATCCGCCAGATTATCTCTTTGATTTCTCTGATATATTGCGGCACCAAAGTGACATCATTTCCCACCGACGATGTTATATGTCCCACCAATACTATTTGTTGTTGTTGAGCTGCAGAGAAAGGAGTGGAAGGAGTTAAATAGTGAACACAACACGAGGGGGGGGGGGGGGGGGGGGGGAATGGGCACTTATATATCAGGATCATATACAGGGGACCCTGCCAGCATTGCAGCACCGGGGTCCTGAGCTCAGTGTGTATGAGACACATGGGACCCCTATACTCCCCCCAGGTCCCCAGTAGTAGGACCCCTATACTCACCCCTGGCCCCCAGTAGAAGGGCCCCTATACTCACCCCTGGCCCCCAGTAGAAGGGCCCCTATACTCACCCCAGGCCCCCAGTAGAAGGGCCCCTATACTCACCCCTGGCCCCCAGTAGAAGGGCCCCTATACTCACCCCTGGCCCCCAGTAGAAGGGCCCCTATACTCACCCCTGGCCCCCAGTAGAAGGGCCCCTATACTCACCCTAGGCCCCCAGTAGAAGGGCCCCTATACTCACCCCTGGCCCC
Source organism: Aquarana catesbeiana (assembly GCF_042186555.1). NCBI lineage: Eukaryota > Metazoa > Chordata > Amphibia > Anura > Ranidae > Aquarana > Aquarana catesbeiana. The sequence goes on along the minus strand of NC_133325.1, from coordinate 808,164,802 downwards.
CAGTAGAAGGGCCCCTATACTCACCCCTGGCCCCCAGTAGAAGGGCCCCTATACTCACCCCTGGCCCCCAGTAGAAGGGCCCCTATACTCACCCCTGGCCCCCAGTAGAAGGGCCCCTATACTCACCCCTGGCCCCCAGTAGAAGGGCCCCTATACTCACCCCTGGCCCCCAGTAGAAGGGCCCCTATACTCACCCCTGGCCCCCAGTAGAAGGGCCCCTATACTCACCCCTGGCCCCCAGTAGAAGGGCCCCTATACTCACCCCTGGCCCCCAGTAGAAGGGCCCCTATACTCACCCCTGGCCCCCAGTAGAAGGGCCCCTATACTCACACCTGGTCCCCGTAGAAGGGCCCCTAAACTCACCCCTGGTCCCCGGTAGAAGGGCCCCTATACTCACCCCTGGTCCCCGGTAGAAGGGCCCCTATACTCACCCCTGGCCCCCAGTAGAAGGGCCCCTATACTCACCCCTGGCCCCCAGAAGAAGGGCCCCTATACTCACCCCTGGCCCCCAGTAGAAGGGCCCCTATACTCACCCCTGGCCCCCAGTAGAAGGACCCCTATACTCACCCCTGGCCCCCCAGTAGAAGGGCCCCTATACTCACCCCTGGCCCCCAGAAGAAGGGCCCCTATACTCACCCCTGGCCCCCAGAAGAAGGGCCCCTATACTCACCCTGGTCCCCGGTAGAAGGGCCCCTATACTCACCCCTGGTCCCCAGTAGAAGGGCCCCTATACTCACCCCTGGTCCCCAGTAGAAGGGCCCCTATACTCACCCCTGGCCCCCAGAAGAAGGGCCCCTATACTCACCCCTGGTCCCCGGTAGAAGGGCCCCTATACTCACCCCTGGTCCCCAGTAGAAGGGCCCCTATACTCACCCCTGGCCCCCAGAAGAAGGGCCCCTATACTCACCCCTGGCCCCCAGAAGAAGGGCCCCTATACTCACCCCTGGTCCCAAGTAGAAGGGCCCCTATACTCACCCCTGGTCCCCGGTAGAAGGGCCCCTATACTTACCCCTGGCCCCAGGTAGAAGGGCCCCTATACTCACCCCTGGTCCCCAGTAGAAGGGCCCCTATACTCACCCCTGGTCCCCAGTAGAAGGGCCCCTATACTCACCCCTGGCCCCCAGTAGAAGGGTCCCTATACTCACCCCTGGTCCCCTGTAGAAGGGCCCCCTATACTCACCCCTGGTCCCCAGTAGAAGGGTCCCTATACTTACCCCTGGTCCCCGGTAGAAGGGCCCCTATACTCACCCCTGGTCCCCTGTAGAAGGGCCCTATACTCACCCCTGGTCCCCAGTAGAAGGGCCCCTATACTTACCCCTGGCCCCCAGTAGAAGGGCCCCTATACTTACCCCTGGTCCCCAGTAGAAGGGCCCCTATACTCACCCCTGGTCCCCAGTAGAAGGGCCCCTATACTCACCCCTGGTCCCCAGTAGAAGGGCCCCTATACTTACCCCTGGTCCCCGGTAGAAGGGTCCCTATACTTACCCCTGGCCCTCAGTAGAAGGGCCCCTATACTCACCCCTGGCCCTCAGTAGAAGGGCCCCTATACTCACCCCTGGTTTCCAGTAGAAGGGCCCCTATACTCACCCCTGGTTTCCAGTAGAAGGGCCCCTATACTCACCCCTGGTCTCCAGTAGAAGGGCCCCTATACTCACCCCTGGTCTCCAGTAGAAGGGCCCCTATACTCACCCCTGGTCCCCAGTAGAAGGGCCCCTATACTCACCCCTGGTCTCCAGTAGAAGGGCCCCTATACTCACCCCCTGGTCTCCAGTAGAAGGGCCCCTATACTCACCCCTGGTCCCCAGTAGAAGGGCCCCTATACTTACCCCTGGTCCCCAGTAGAAGGGCCCCTATACTCACCCCCTGGTCTCCAGTAGAAGGGCCCCTATACTTACCCCTGGTCCCCAGTAGAAGGGCCCCTATACTCACCCCTGGTCCCCAGTAGAAGGGCCCCTATACTCACCCCTGGTCCCCAGTAGAAGGGCCCCTATACTCACCCCTGGTCCCCAGTAGAAGGGCCCCTATACTCACCCCTGGCCCTCAGTAGAAGGGCCCCTATACTCACCCCTGGTCTCCAGTAGAAGGGCCCCTATACTCACCCCTGGTCTCCAGTAGAAGGGCCCCCTATACTCACCCCTGGTCTCCAGTAGAAGGGCCCCTATACTTACCCCTGGTCTCCAGTAGAAGGGCCCCTATACTCACCCCTGGTCTCCAGTAGAAGGGTCCCTATACTCACCCCTGGTCCCCAGTAGAAGAGCCCCTATACTTACCCCTGGTCCCCGGTAGAAGGGTCCCTATACTCACCCCTGGTCTCCAGTAGAAGGGCCCCTATACTCACCCCTGGTCTCCAGTAGAAGGGTCCCTATACTCACCCCTGGTCCCCAGTAGAAGAGCCCCTATACTTACCCCTGGTCCCCGGTAGAAGGGTCCCTATACTTACCCCTGGCCCTCAGTAGAAGGGCCCCTATACTCACCCCTGGCCCTCAGTAGAAGGGCCCCTATACTCACCCCTGGCCCTCAGTAGAAGGGCCCCTATACTCACCCCTGGCCCTCAGTAGAAGGGCCCCTATACTCACCCCTGGTCTCCAGTAGAAGGGCCCCTATACTTACCCCTGGTCCCCAGTAGAAGAGCCCCTATACTTACCCCTGGTCCCTGGTAGAAGGGTCCCTATACTTACCCCTGGCCCTCAGTAGAAGGGCCCCTATACTCACCCCTGGTCTCCAGTAGAAGGGCCCCTATACTCACCCCTGGTCTCCAGTAGAAGGGCCCCTATACTCACCCCTGGTCCCCAGTAGAAGGGCCCCTATACTCACCCCTGGTCCCCAGAAGAAGGGCCCCTATACTCACCCCCTGGTCCCCCAGTAGAAGGGCCCCTATACTCACCCCTGGTCCCCAGAAGAAGGGCCCCTATACTCACCCCTGGTCCCCAGTAGAAGGGCCCCTATACTCACCCCTGGTCCCCAGTAGAAGGGCCCCTATACTCACCCCTGGTCCCCCGGTAGAAGGGCCCCTATACTCACCCCTGGTCCCCCAGTAGAAGGGCCCCTATACTCACCCCTGGTCCCCAGTAGAGGGGCCCCTATACTCACCCCTGGTCTCCAGTAGAAGGGCCCCTATACTCACCCCTGGTCTCCAGTAGAAGGGTCCCTATACTCACCCCTGGTCTCCAGTAGAAGGGCCCCTATACTCACCCCTGGTCCCCAGTAGAGGGGCCCCTATACTCACCCCTGGTCCCCAGTAGAAGGGCCCCTATACTCACCCCTGGTCCCCAGTAGAAGGGCCCCTATACTCACCCCTGGTCTCCAGTAGAAGGTCCCTATACTCACCCCTGGTCCCCAGTAGAAGGGCCCCTATACTCACCCCTGGTCTCCAGTAGAAGGGCCCCTATACTCACCCCTGGTCCCCAGTAGAAGGGTCCCTATACTCACCCCTGGTCCCCAGTAGAAGGGCCCTATACTCACCCCTGGTCCCCGGTAGAAGGGCCCCTATACTCACCCCCTGGTCCCCGGTAGAAGGGCCCCTATACTCACCCCTGGTCCCCAGTAGAAGGCCCCTATACTCACCCCTGGTCTCCAGTAGAAGGGTCCCTATACTCACCCCTGGTCTCCAGTAGAAGGGCCCCTATACTCACCCCTGGTCCCCAGTAGAAGGGCCCCTATACTCACCCCTGGTCCCCAGTAGAAGGGTCCCTATACTCACCCCTGGTCTCCAGTAGAAGGGCCCCTATACTCACCCCTGGTCCCCAGTAGAAGGGTCCCTATACTCACCCCTGGTCTCCAGTAGAAGGGTCCCCTATACTCACCCCTGGTCTCCAGTAGAAGGGCCCCTATACTCACCCCTGGTCCCCAATAGAAGGGCCCCTGTACTCACCCCTGGCCCCCAGTAGAAGGGTCCCTATACTCACCCCTGGTCTCCAGTAGAAGGGCCCCTATACTCACCCCTGGTCCCCAGTAGAAGGGCCCCCAGCACGGTCAGGACGATCAGTCCGCTGTATTCTCTCCGGTTCTCCATCATTACCGCACCCAACACAATACAGGAAGGGGCGGGGCCAGCGGAGAATAACATCACATGGAAAGTGAAAGTAAGTAAGGGACTTCCGGTGTGTGCAGCCAGAGAAT